>NC_016088.4:39513760-39813760 GCF_000004515.6 Glycine max
GTACACATTTGTCCTGCGTCAAGAGAAATGACACCATGAGAAATCGAATTTCTAATAGACTTATGTCTCACTCTTAAGTGTCTTCTTTTTTCATTAAAATTTTTGCTAGTAACTTTAGATATAGCAACTTGACTATCACAATGCATTGGAATTGGAGGTATACGCTTATTTAACAATGACAAATCACATAATACATTTTTAAGAAATTCAGCCTCACTAGTAGCAGTATTTAAAGCAATAATTTTTGCTTTCATATGAAATAATAATTTGTCTAATAGATTTTCATGATACTGCATAACCAGCTAAAGCAAAAATATAACCACTTGTCAATTTTATTTCATCAAAATCAGAACTTCAAGTTTGTATCACTAAATCTCTCAATTACTTTCCAATCTACCTACTGCATATGCAATATCAGACAAGCCTAGAGAAGTTTGTCAAATGCAATAAAGAACCAATACTTTGATAATATTTATGTGAAGAAATTCCTTTACTCAATTTTTTTTTTAACTTGATGGATGAGTCATAAGGAGTAAAAGCATGTTTCGCATCAAAATAATTAAACTTTTTCAATAGCTTTTCAACATACTAAGATTGGGTAAAAGTCATGGCATCATTTTTCTTTATAAGCTTAATACCCAAAATCACATCTACACAACCAAGGTCTTTCATATCAAAATTTCTAAACAAGAAAGACTTCACATCATTTATGAAATGCATATTACTACAAAATATCAATATGTTACCGAGATACAAACATAAAATGACACATCCATTATCATCAAATTATTACACATACACACATTTATCACTATCATTAATTTGAAAATCATACAAAAGAATAACTTAATCAAACTTTTGTGTCAATGCTTTGGAGCTTGTTTCAAACCATACAAAGATTTAACAATTTATTTTTCAAGAAAAAATATTTTCAAAGAAAGTCACATCTCTAGACTCCATAATAGTACCATTAGAAATTTCAGATACTTCTGAATTAATAACTAAGAATCTATAAGTAGTATTATGTAAAAAATATTCAACAAAATATAATTAATATTTTTTTTTCAATTTTCCTTTTCTTATTAATAGGGATATTAACCTTTACTAGACACCCCCACACTTTAAGATATTTCAAATTTGGTTCTCTTTTTCTCCATAGCTCATAAAGATTTTTTTTTGTTTATAAGGTACTGTTTTAAGAATATGACATGCAAAATATAAAGTTTCACCAAAGTATTTATTTTATTATTTTTGTGTGTTATATTTTCACAGGCTTATCTTTTATCAATGAGTTATAAATAAAGAGACAATCAGTCAACATGTAACAAAAAAATACTTGCAGTATTAATAATAACGTTAAACAATAAAAATTAAAAACCAAACAACAAATGTCCTGATTTTAAAGACTTGTGTTCACAGGATCATTTGACCAAGTAAAAGATAGTTTTCTAATCATATAAGAATGAAATTAGAAGTATGATTTTAGTTTTTCACATAAACTAATTCTAAAAGCATTTTCTCTTCAAAACCATCATTAATAAAGAAAATATATTTTAAATTTCAAATTATAAGAAAATATTTTTCAACAATCTCTCACTAATATAAAATTTAAGGAAATGAAATAATATAATAAAACATTTTTAATAAAGCATAATACATTGTGTCTTTATCCATTAATTTTTCAGACTTACTAAAAGGGGAGTCAATCATATTCATGACAGATATTTTAATAAAATATAATGCTACTGCAGAAAAGACTATGCAAGAAGAAAGTGAAAAATAATTTTTCTCTCTAAGACTGTTGGAAAATAAAACAAAAATGAAGGAAAATAAATACGAAGAAGATGCACAGTCTTGAATTAAATAACAAAATAACAGTAGCAAAATAAATTTAATTGACAATACATGAATAATGCATTATATCATACAATGAGCACAAATGAAAAATTAAATCAAGGGAAAGAATTAAATAGCCTGGGTTGAAGCGCGTAAACGCTATTCTTAGAGAGAAAACGCCCCCACTGCACGGGTAAGAAATTCTGATTGCGCTCCTCTCCCAATATACGACAACCCCGTTGGTTCCGATCGTGTGCAGCGAAAGGATCCCCGAACCTTATGAACACCAATGCTCTTGCTCTCACAAAAATTAAGTTTTGTATAGGAAAAGAAGAGATAAATTTTTGGCAGAAAGAAACCAGAGCTCTCAGTATATCATTTCTAGAAAAGAGGAAAGAGATATATATAGGCATTTTGCAACAACAAAATATGACCGTTAGAAATATGACCGTTGGAAAACCAACCTACAGTTGTCAAAACAAATCTAACAAACTAGTTTGACTCATTAAAACAAAATCTTAAGAAAATCTAAAATAAATATTTTATTTTATAAAATAGGATTAATATATATTTATAAATTTTAAATTAAAACACAAATATTTATCAACAATAATGACCAATATATGTAAGTGTTAGACATGTTTTGGGGAGCAAACAGAGGGAAGCAACAAGTCTATCAAGTAAATTATAATACGCGTGTGGCAAATTTTTCAGATATTATGTGTTACTGTTAGCTTGTCCTTGGATGTATTAGTTTTACTTTTATCAGATGTTCACACATGTGCGCAGAAGGAAGCTGGATAGGAACCAAATTGGACTTATATATGTGCAGCTAGCTGTGGTGATGCCAATTTTCAAGTGTACAGGTCTCTAATTTTTGTGTGGGCTTGGTGCTGATAAAAAGTAAAGTTGGAGGGTGATTATATGAAGGCTTCGTGGTGGGTTACTACTTAGTAGTGCCTCTTATTTCCTTCATAAGGTTTAAGGGGTTCGGCGTATTTTGTTTATATCCTTCGGAGGGAGCCATGTTTGTTGCTCTCTGCTATATGTGTATTCTTGTTTTACATTTATGAGTTGTGATGCATATACACATTTATGATTATGATGGATTAATTTACTTTCTAAAGTGGATTTTGGTGATCACTTATTTAAAAGATCACTTCTATTTATTAGTAAGTCATTGATAACTATTAATTATAAGTTTATTTTGTGGTTAAATTATATAGAAATTCAAAATTCTTCTCTCGTAAATTTTTCTTTTTGAGTAAATAATTGTTAAATTGACATCATTTAAGTTTTTATGTAGATAATACTAAATGTGATGAATTTATGATGCTTAGTAAGTAAAATAAATTTCAAGAAAAGAAGAATAATTAAAGAAAAGAAGCTAATTGAGGAAAGCAATGTTAATTAAGGAAAAAAAATAATTGAGTAGGCTAATTAAGGAAAGAAAAATTATTAAGGAAAGTAAAGTCGGACTTAGTGTAAGAAGGCATAATCTGTCCCTATAAAAGAAAAAGGGAGAAAAAGGAAAAGACACACAGAAATTCCAACAAAATACAATTTCTTATGGAAAGTAAACGCTAAAAGAAAGAGAAACAAGAATTGAGAGTCATTTCTTCCCTCCATTTCCTTTCTTATCTTTTTCCTCTTGACTAAATATTTTCCTCTTGCAATTATAAAGTCCCCATGACAATGAGAGGCTAAACTCCCTTTATTGGGAACTTGGCCGCCAACTATTCTTTATATAATTTTTTTCCTATCTATTTATGAATATTACATTTGAATTATCTTTTCTTGTATTTAATATTATTACTTGTGCTTGATCCCTCATTTGCATGATAAGTTTTAGTCGTAACTTTGAGAAACGTTATTTTCTTAAAAAACTAGATAAGAGTATCTAAATAAAGTCATTACTAGGGATAAGTTTATGTTCGTTTAACCTGTTATACATCTCTATTCTCACTGTAATTTACTATTTTAATTCTGTAAAGAAATTTGAGAGAAAAAAAAAAGATAAATTAGACTCTTTCATGCGAGGTACCAAAGTTAGAGTATACTAGAAGATGCAGATGTAAATTGAAATAATTATAAATAAAGAGAATGGATTAGGACGAAAAAATAGATAAATTAAGTTTTTTCATGCGGGGGACCAAAATAAGAGTATACCAGTAGATGCAAGTATAAATTAGAATTATTATAAATAGAGAAAAATGATTAATATTACATCATAGAGTAGTTCTGGTAGGCTAAGTTCACAGTATCCTCATCTTCCGACTTTCCTTCTATAACAATATTGGATTTTCTCATTTCTTTTGTCTTAAATTAATTAATTTAAATTCTTGTTTAATTTCATTTCTTGTTTGATTTAATTTTCTATCAATTTAAATCACTATTTTTTCGAACCTTTTCAAATCTTTTTCTTAATCAAATATTTATATACGTAAGTACTTCCATGTGAATGGCAGAGATGTTTTTGGGAAGCAGAGGGAAGCAACAAGTTTATCAACTAAATTGTAATACGTGTGTGGCAAATTTTTTAGATGTTATGTGTTACTGTTAGCTTGTCTGATGTAATCCTATCCCCCCAAGGACATTGGATAGAAGACTCCAAGAAGATTGAGTCAAAGATGTAAGAGAAGGTCCTAAGGTTCTTATGAGCCTTAGGATAGATTTTGGGCTCATGGGCTAAGTATGAGCCCACTTATCTTTGTACATATTAGATTAAGATTTCATTATTTTTGGCTCTTGTATTTAGGACTCCATAATGTAGGTAGAGTACCCTAGAAATGTAAGATTTTTCAGCCCTTGTATTTTAGGGCACCTACACTAGTTTTTGTATTATGGGTAGTTTTGTAATTTCGCATGCATTAAGTGAATATTTGATGTGTGTGTTGAGAAATAAATTTAATTGAATTGGGAGAAGTCCAATCCAATTAAATTTTAGAGGGGGTGGTGAGTATTTGCTTGCTACACCCTATTGCCACATCATATAGTCACACTTTGTGCATGTCTTCTATGCTTTACATGCCTCATGACACCTAAGCACACTTAGTGGAGAATCTTGGACTTGATCTTGGACTAGTGGACTGAACCATAGCTAAAATTCACTAATCATAATTAGTGAAATTTTGGCTCCACAAATTTAATTTCAAATTTAAGTGAAATTTGAATAGAAATTCAAATTTTCCTCCAATTTTGTGTGACACTTAGGCTATAAATAGAGGTCATGTGTGTGTATTTTTTTTAACTTTGATCATTTGAAAATTAAACTTCAGATTTTAGAGCTCTTTTAGAGAATAAAATTTCGTGCTCTTCTCTTCCTCTCCCTTCATTTATCTCCTTCTTCCTCCAAGCTCTTATCCATGGCCTCCTATGGTGGTGAGCTCCTTCTGGACTCATCTTCTCCTTGAAACTCTCTTCCTTCTCCATTCCACTGTCATTCATCTTCCAAGAAGTAAAGGAGCCCATTGATGAAGAAGATCCTAGGTCTACAAGCTTCAATGGAGCTTACATCATTGTCCTTGGATGTATTAGTTTTACTTTTATCAGATGTTCACACATGTGCGCAGAAGGAAGCTGGTTAGGAACCAAATTGGAATTATATATGTGCAGCTGTGGTGATGCCAATTTTCAAGTGTACAGGTCTCTAATTTTTGTGTGGGCTTGGTGCTGATAAAAAGTAAAGTTGAAGGGTGATTATATGAAGGCTTGGTGGTGGGTTACTACTTACTAGTGCCTCTTATTTTCTTCATAAGGTTTAAGGGGTTAGGCGTTTTTTGTTTATATCGGCCTATAGAATATATGTATTTTTGTTTTACATTTATGAGTATGATGGATTAATTTACTTTCTAAAGTGAGTTGGTGATCACTTATTTAGAAGATCACTCTTATTTATTAGTAAGTCATTGATAATAGTTAATTAAGAGTTTATTTTGAGGTTAAATTATATAAAAATATATAATTTTTTTCTCATAATTTTTTCTTTTTGAGCAAATAATTGATAAATTAACATCATTTAAGTTTTTATGTAGATGATACTAAAAGTGATAAATTTATTATGTTTAGTGAGTAAAATAAAGCCCAAGAAAACAAGAATAGTTAAGAAAAACAAGTTAATTGAGAAAAGTAATGCTAATTAGGAAAAAGAACTAATTGAGTAGTGCTAATTAAGGAAAGAATAATAATTAAGGAAGCATAACTAATTAAGAAAAGTAATTTAAGCTCTGCAAATGGATTTGAGAGAGAAAATAGATAAAGTAAGTTCTTTCATGCAGGAGATCAAAGTTAAAGTGTACTAGTAGATGTAGGAGTAAATTGAAATAATTATAAATAGAAAAAATTATTAACATTACATCAAAGAGTAGCTCGGATAGGCTAAGTTTCCAATATTCTTATCTTCTGAATTTCCTTCTACAACAAAATTGGATTTTCTCATTTCTTTTGTCTTTAATTAATCAATTTAAATTCTTGTTTAATTTCTCTTCTTGTTTGATTTAATTTTTTTTATCAATTTAAATTATTACTTTTCTACAACCTTTCCAAATCTTTTTCTTAATCAAATATTCATTTACATAAATACGTCTCCCGTGGATACAATACTCAAACTTTCGTTTTAACTTTACTACTTGGGAAGAATGGGTGCACTTGCCAATCCATCAACAGTCATATTTTTTTCTTGAAAAAAAACAATGATAGTTTTTTTATGTAAAAAAAGAAATTATTTTCCATCAACAATCTATCATTTTAATTTCAAACTTTCCTTATTCTTTAATTATTTTCCATCGATCCACCCAACTAATTAACTTAGATTTCCATTTCACCCACTCACATATATTGCAAAGTAAAATAAATTGGACCATATTTATTTTTAACCTAATTACAATCTCATCAAGAATGGAGGTACAAATAAATATTATGAGTCATTCAAAAAATTAAAATATATCTAATTTTAAACCAAATACTAATGATGTATTTTCCAAAAGAATTCAATAACATATAATAAAAATTTATTCACACAGAATATAAATTTAACTCTTTAAAAAAATCTATTACAAATATCATTTGATGTGTCATCATCGTTTTGTGGTTTCAATTACATTTTCGTACAAATCGTCTTTGAAATATTTCTTGAATTTATGAAAATATCATCGCTTTAAAAAGGATGACAGTTTTGAAAGAACTGTCGTTAAACTTGTGTAATAAAAATCAGGTTTATTTTTATAAATTTATTTTGATTTGTAAATTATTTTTATTCTAATTATATATAAAGTAATAAAATTTAAATATTTAAATTTTTTGAACTATTTTCATCTTAACTATAAAAATTTATTTATAAATAAGTTTTTCAATACCAATTATATAGATCAAGAAATTAGTTAAATTAATATATAAGTTATTTATATATTTTATTTTATGTAATTTATAAAAATTATTTACATTTATTTTTATATATAAAAAATAATAATTTTTATTTTAATAATAAAAATAATAATTTTTAGATTATTAAATATTATTTTAAATTTACATAATATGTATAAATTACATAAAATAATTTTTTTTTTCAAATAATCCATATATTTTTTTATGTATTTATTTTAAAATTATAATAAAATAAGAACATTTTTGTTAACTTATGTTAAAATAAAATTTTATTATAAAATAAATACGTATAAAATTTAAAATTAAATATTTTTAAATATTAAATATTTTATTTTAATTTATTAAATTTTATTATTCAAAAAATTATAAATTACATATTAAAATATAAATTTATAAATATTTTAAATTAAAACAAATTTTTATAACTCTTATTAATGATATATTTAAAATAGTATTTATAAAATTAATGAAATAAAACATGTGTCTTAAGAGTTTGTTAGTTTGTCTTTAAATAAAAGGTGATGAGTTCAAGTCTTATTAAAACTGAAACTTGCATTCAAGTGAGTACCAAAGTCGCAAATTCAAAATTATAAGAGCACAAAAATTACAACTTAACCTATTTTTTATAACTTGTAATATTTTAGTTATAACATTTGTCGATATGTTAGTTTAAGCAAAGTTTTTTTAGACATTAACTTTTAATTCTTAGTTTCTTATATTTTAATATCATTATATTCTTTAAATAATTTTATTAAATATAATTATACTTATATAATAAACTTTATAAATAAGCCTTTCAAAATAATTCTATTTAGCAAATTATATGTTATTTAGCAAATTGGTGAAATAATGAAAACCTCCTTGTCATATATAATGCAACCTTTATAATTAGTGGAGAGTGAATTAATTAAAATGTTAGTGTACTACCCAGATCCACAAAATTTACATTGCATTAGAATGTGCACGTTAGACCTCTTAGTTAGCCTAACACTAAAGTGGAGACGCACCTCCCTCAACAGTCGGACTATTGAGCTGGTTATCAACACATCTATATATTTGAATCTTAATGATAATATTATTATTTCTTTATCAAGTTGCAGGTACCTACTTATCTACTAGCAATTAATTATTTATAAGTGATGAATTATCTACAAGCTATGAATTATCTACTAAATATTATCTACAAACTCTGAATTATCTTCTAGCTATCATTTAAAAGTTAGAAATGATCTAGAAGTGTTGTTAGACCATCATAACAGCTCCTACAATGAAAGACCCGATACTCCTATCCCACGCTATAAATACCAGGTTCTATCTCATCATTTTCATTCCATTATCAACTCACTCTATACGTATTTGAACACCAGAGTCTTTTGTTTTGTAGGTCCTCCTCATGCTCCCTTAACAGCGGGTACCTATAATGTGTGAAATCGTGGAGCTCATCCAAACTATGTCCCCTCTACATTTGGGTAAGTACCAAGTCATAAAATTAATCTTTAAGAAACTATTCTAGAGCTTCTAATAATTAAAAAAAATATGAAAAAACATTTTATATTCACTTTGATTCATAAAGTGTTAATTATATATATTAGAGTTGAACATAAGATAGGATGGATTGTTGCTCACAAAAAAAAAAAAGGATGGATTGATAGGATATATTGTTATTCTTTAATTATAATTATAAGATCTATTCAATCTGATCATAGTAATTTTTTAATATATATATATATATATATATATATATATATATATAGAATTTTACATAAATAAACGAGACAATCAAAGATAATTGGATTTTTTTCAAGGTTTCACCACTCATAAATAAGACCTACACGCTATAAATAAAGAAATCAAAAGTTAAGAAAATCACAATTAAATTGGAGAATTATTTGAATCCAAAACTAATTTTAAATAAATTAATGTCAAATTTATGATTGATATTTTCAAACATCTTTATCTTTTTATAATAATTTTTTTGATTTATAGGAGATTTATCAAGATAAGTAAATCAAATTATTCTAAAAATTATATCGAATTTTCTTATCATTAATTTTATTGCGAAAATTATCTTCTTTAAAACCCTTGCCGTCTACTCTTCTACCCTTCTTCCGCAAATTAAAAATCTGTTCAATCATCTCATTCCTCTTTCATTCGTATTTTCAACTCTTAAACTTTATTTCTTTTACCACCATGAGGACCTTGGAAACTTTAAAGCAATTGGTTGCAACTATTACAGATTGGAAGTCGCTTAAGAAGATGGTTTGCAAACCCTTTAAGCCTTCCATTTTGCATTTGGTAATATCACAACATGTGACCCAGTTATATAGCGAAGAAGAGTTGGTTCAATTAAATAATTTCAGAAAACTACATTCAAGTGTTGAATCGAAGACAGACAAAAAACATTGATCAGAGGGTGACCGGAAAAAGGTGCTTATTAAATTGTAACTCAATTTATGTAGGTTATATGTTATTCTGTATGTATTAAATACATGACTCTTGTGTATGTACATGCAGACAAATTGAAGTGATGCCCAAAGAGGAAAGACCCATGCCGGTAGTGATTAAAAAACCAAAAAAGATAATCTTGATACAGAACGACCAAACACCAGATTTGCCTACAGAAATCAAGAACCGAGTCACTGAGTTGAATGGTCATGATATTAAATTTCTCATGCACAAGAAACTCTTCTTTTCATATGTGAAACCAAATAGCAATCGTTTGTCAATGCCTATAAATGAAATTATGTGTGAATTCGTGACAGAAGCTGAGATTGCAAAATTGGATGAAAGAGATGACACTAATGGAAAAGGACGACTTGTTGGTGTAGAAGTAACTGTGTTGGACCCATGTCTGAGAGAATTTATTTTACCATTGAAGAAGTGGAGCATGCAAAAAATTGACACCTGTTGGTAGTTGATTAGATGATAGTTGATAATTGATAGTTTTAGAGAATTGTTTTAGAAAGAAGGCTATGTCATTGATTTCTTGGATTGTCAATTACAACATACCAATTGCCTATTTATAGGCTCAAGTCACCAACCTCTCAATGGTGGTGAATGTTTCTACATTACTTTAGGTCTTTCTAGAGTTTTCATGATAGATTAGTATCATGACAGTTCTAGATTCTTCTATCTTATACATACACTTATAGTTCTAGATTGTTCTACCATATTCATACACATTATAGTTCTAGATTGTTCTACCATATTCATACACACTATAGTTCTAGATTGTTCTACCATATTCATACATATTATATTTAAGAATATTCTAGAAATTTGTAGCAATTTCAACACTCCTCCTTGATGCAAATTTTTGTGACTCCGAGCATAGCTCGTAATTCTTCAAATCTTGGTCTCGGCAAAGCCTTCGTGAATATGTCTGCAATTTGATCTTCTGTTCTGCAGTAGTCGAGTTTGATCTCTTTAGTTGCTTCAGCTTCTCTGATAAAGTGATACTTGATTGCTATGTGTTTTGTTCTGCAGTGATGAACTGGATTCTTCGCCATTGCAATTGCTGATTTGTTGTCGCAGTTGATTTTAGTAGGCTCATCTTGTTTTTCTCCCATGTCTTCAAGTATCCTACGAAGCCATATAGCTTGACTCGTTGCTTCAGCAGCTGCCACGTACTCTGCTTCTGCTGTTGATTGTGTTACTATAGCTTGCTTCTTCGATGCCCAAGAGAACATTCCTGATCCTAGTGAGAAAGCATAGCTAGATGTACTCTTCATGTCATCTGCCAAACTTGCCCAATCATTGTCAGTGTAGCCAAGTAATTCTGAGTTGGTTTCGGTAGTATACCATATACCAAACTCTTTTGTTCCTTGTAGATACCTCAAAATTCTTTTTCCTGCTCCAAAGTGTATTTGACTTGGGCTTTGCATGAATCTTGATAGAAGAATTGTAGCATACATTATGTCAGGCAGTGTAGCTATCAAATATAGGAGGCTTCCAATTAGACTTCGGTATTTGGATGCATCAGCTTCTAGTGCTCCATCATTCTTGTGTAGTTTCTCATTTGTTATGAGTGGAGTAGCAACAGGTTTGCAATCATACATGTTGAATTTATTAAGTAAGCCTTCTGTGTATCTCTTTTGCGAGATGAATATCCCTTCATTTCTCTGACTTACCTCTATGCCGAGGAAGTAACTCATCAAACCAAGGTCGATCATCTCAAAGGTCTTCATCATGTCTTCTTTAAACTCCATCATCATCTTAGTATTGTTTCCCGTGTAGATAAGATCATCTACATATAGAGAGAGTAAGAGAGTGTACTGACCTTGAGACTTGATGTAAAGTGTAGGCTCACTCTTACTCCTCCTGAATCCTCGATCCATGAAATACTGATCGATTCTGCTATACCATGCTCGAGGTGCTTGCTTCAAACCGTAGAGTGCTTTTCTTAGTCTTAACACTTTTCTTTTTTTGCCTTCAGACACAAATCCTTGTGGCTGCTCCACACAGATCTCTTCTTCAAGTACACCTTTAAGGAAGGCGGATTTGACATCTAGTTGATGGATACTCCATCCTTTTTGTGACGCAAGAGCTATTAGAGCTCTTATGGTATCAAGACGAGCTACTGGTGCAAATGTCTCATTGTAGTCAATTTCGGGTTGTTTTGAGTAACCTTTAGCTACTAGCCTCGCCTTGTGTTTCTGTATGGTGCCATCAGGGTTGAGCTTTGTCTTATAGACCCACTTAACCCCAATGATATCTTTTCCATGGGGACGATTTACTAACTCCCATGTGTTGTTTTTCTTGATCATCTGTATCTCTTCTTCCATTTCCTTGACCCATACTTCCTACTTTGACGCTTCTTCAAAGCTTCCAGGTTCAAGTATGGCCAAGTTACAGGTTTCATATATGTCCACCAAAGATCTTACTCGTCTTGGAGTAGACTCTGGTGATGATAGTTCTTGATCTTGTTGTTGTGGTGTAGGTGAAGGTGGTTCACCTGGGTCTTCTTCCTCAGCTTCTTCTTGAGGTAGTTGAGCGGGTATAAGAACGTTCTTCTCCACTTTTTCTTCATCCTAATTCCAAGAAGCGTACTCATCAACTTCAACATCTTGACTGATGACGAGTTTCTTAGTTTGCAAGTTGTAGACATGGTAACCCTTAGAGATATTGCTATACCCAAGGAAGATACCTTGTATAGTCTTGTCTTCAAGCTTGTGCCTCTTCACGTCTGGAGTATGAATGTAGCATATAGATCCAAAGACCCTTAGGTGCTTTGCTGATGGCTTCTTCCCGTTCCAAGCTTCAATTGGAGTCTGTCTTTTATAGACTTAGTTGGACATCTGTTGAGTATGTAAACAGTAGTGTAGACTGCTTCAGCCCAGAATGTGTTAGGTAGTCCCTTTTCCTTGAGCATCGATCTAGCCATCTCTATAACTGTGGGATTCTTTCTCTTGGACACTCCATTTTGTTGAGGAGAATATGCGACTGTAAGTTGTCGCTCAATGCCTTCATCCTCTCAAAATCTTTCAAACTCGCGAGAGGTGTACTCTTTGCCGCAATCACTTCTTAGTACTTTTATCCATTTTCCACTTTGATTTTCAGCAAGGGCCTTGAACTTTTTGAATACTCCAAAGACTTATGATTTTTCTTTTAGAATATATACCCATGTCATTCTAGAGAAGTCATCAATGAAGAGTATGAAGTACCTGTTGTTCCTATGTGATGGCGTCCTCATTGGTCCACAAACGTCCGTATGTATCAGCTCCAATAGATCTTTCGCTCTCCATGCTCCGCTTGTTGAGAAAGGAAATCGGTGTTGCTTACCAATGAGACATCCTTCACACACTTCATTGTTCTGCTTTATGCTTGGAAGATCTCTCATCATGTTCTTCTCATGTAACAACTTCAAGGCATGTGTGTTGAAGTGGCCAAATCTTCAATGCCATAGCCATGAATCATCAACTTGTACCTTCATGGCAATGTTTGTTGCATATTTTAAATTTAGAGGGAAGCTTCTATTGCTCTTATTCATCTTTACTTGGGCTATCTCAGACCTTTTATTTTTGTTGTCTATGATTTTGCATACACCTCCTTCAAAGTGAAGTGTGTAGCCTCTCTCCATCATTTGGCCAATGCTTAGAAGATTTTCTTTTAGGCTGGGAACTAGTAAGACATCATGGATGAGTCGCGTACCTTTATTTGTCTCCACCATGATAGTGCCTTTGCCTTTTGATTCAACCACACTTCTATTTCCCAGTTGAACTTTGACTTTGACAGACTCATCAATACTTTTAAAAATAGTCTTATCCTTGGCCATGTGATTGCTACATCCACTATCCAAGTACCAGTTTCCTCCCTTTTCTTTTATTGAGTCTTGAGTGGCGTAGAACGTACATTGTTCTTGATCATGCTCCTCTGCGATATTGGCTTGATGCCTATTTTTGTTGCGACAATTTTTCTCTACGTGCCCGAACTTCTTGCAATGGTTGCATTGTGGCATATTACGGAACCAACAATTTTTCTCTGCGTGGCCTTGCCTTTTGCATATATTGCATGGAGGATTTTTATCTGTTTTGTTCTTAAGGAAATTCCTAGAACCTTCTCTTCTTCTGGAAGTTTCTCCATAATTTTTCTTTCCTCCATTTTCTTTGTTTTGGGGCTGAAATTTAAACTTTGACTGAAAGGCATTTTCAAGTGTATCTTCTTTATGCCTATACAGTCTTTGCTCATATGCTTCAAGAGAGCCCACAAGTTTTGTCTTTGATAGAGTGGACATATCTTTGGTTTCCTCAATCGTTGTCACGATTGGGTCAAACTTTTGGGGCATAGTAATTAGAATTTTCTCAATAATTTTCTTGTCAAGAATATCTTCTCCAAAAGCTCTCATTTGATTAACTATTTCTTTAACTTTAGAATAGTAATCTTTAACTGTCTCAGACTCCTTCATCTTCAATAGTTCAAAATATCTTCTTAGAGATTGAAGTTTAACGGCACGTACCTTAACACTTCCTTGAAACTCCTCCTGCAATGTGTTCCACGCTTCTTTGGCAGTCTTAGCTCCCACAATTCTTGGGAAAATTGGATCAGTCACCGCTTGTTGCAAGGTGAACAACACCTTTGAATTTTTCTGTTTATTTTTCTTCAACTCTTTTTCTTGAGATGCATTAAGAGCTGAAGTATCCGCGGGAAAAGTGAAGCCCACTTCTACTATGTCCCATAAATCTTGAGATGAAAAATATGTTTCCATTTTAACACGTTAGAAATCATAATTTTCACCATTGAAGATAGGGACAGAAATAGTTGATGATTGAGTAGTGTTATCCATAGCTTAGAAAAAAATATTATTAGAGTTGCTTAATAGTACAAAGGAAATTTTTGAAGTAGTTGGGAGGATTTTGGAATGGTAGGTAGGTAAGATAACTACGCCCAATGTATGATCGAACGTAGCTCTGATGCCACTGTTGGTAGTTGATTAGATGATAGTTGATAATTGATAGTTTTAGAGAATTGTTTTAGAAAGAAGGCTATGTCATTGATTTCATGGATTGTCAATTACAACATATCAATTGCCTATTTATAGGCTCAAGTCACAAACCTCTCAATGATGGTGAATGTTTCTACATTACTTTAGGTCTTTCTAGAGTTTTCATGATAGATTAGTATCATGATAGTTTTAGATTCTTCTATCTTATACATACACTTATAGTTCTAGATTGTTCTACCATATTCATACACATTATAGTTCTAGATTGTTCTACCATATTCATACACACTATAGTTCTAGATTGTTCTACCATATTCATACATATTATATTTAAGAATATTCTAGAAATTTGTAGCAATTTCAACAACACCTACAACTTGATAAAAAATTGGAATAGTATTGTATCTGCTAATAACTTGAAATTTGGTCTTTTAGGGTTGATAACAAGCTATATCTTCTATTAAATAAACTGTGAAGGTTAGACTATGGTATTGAATGTTGAGGGAATTTCATTAAGAAATTTCTTGTTTTAGTACAAACACTATTAAAGAGTCATTCACAATATTTGAAAACGTAAACCATTAGTACAAACACTATTACATATAAAATTTCAGTACCGTTAAACTTTTTAAGAAATTCAAACTATAAAGTTTTGTTGAACTTCACATTGGGTATGAATTGAAATCATAGTAAAAGTACATATCAATGATGCTTTTTAACCAAAAATGTCTATTTTAAATTTTTTTAATTAATATTCTAAAAGTACTGATTATCATTTGCCATGAAAATTTAATTTAATTTATAATATGCAAAATAATTGAACGAAAAGAGAGATTATTATCATCCGTAATTGATTACTTTGGGACTCTTTTACAAATTAATTATCAAAATGAATCTGTTTTAAAATTAATTACTATCTCCTCTGTTTCTTTTTATTGGTCGTTTAAAGTTGTTTTTTTGGAAAACAATAAATACAAATAATTTTTTTATGCTATTAAAATAATTATGTGATTTTTTATTTTATCCCTTTCTTCTTATTTCACAATACATACATACATAAATCAATCAATTAAAGATTAAGAGAAAAAGTAAGGATATAATTAGAAAATAATAACTAATGTGATCTTAAATTTTATAAATGATAGATAAATAGAAATAAAAATATTTTTGAAATTCAACAATTAAAAAGAAACAGAGGAAATAATAGTCAACAACATAATGTTTTGAAAACTATTGGCAATTATTTTATTTGTGGTCTTAAAATGTCGCAAAAAATTACTATCAATTGACGGATTCCGTTTGGGGACACCAGCTTACTACGACGTGTGCGCCACGAAGCATGCGGACAATGGAGTCACTATCTTGCAACCGATTAGGAAACATAGGGAAGTTGGTGATTAAACAATCATCAATTAAAAAACTTAACTTCGTACCTTTCTCTTCGATAATATGTGATCTAGAGATACTAATTGATCCAGATATAGGGAAATAATTGAAGGGATCCTTTAGGAATTTCCCTGAGCTAAAAGAAAAAAATTAATCGGGATTTTCAATTTTTGAAACAATGAATTATTGATTGAGATTCGGATCTGTGAGCAATGGGGCATAGGAGCAGACGGACAATTAAGCAACATGTTCTGAGTATCTGACTGGTGCTCTATTTTCGGATGAATTTAGATTGGAAAAACAGAAAGAAAGCAGTTAATTTGTTTGATATAAAAATTAAGAGATACATATAAGAAGAAAAAGAAAATTAGACATATATTTACAGTAACATGAATAAAATTGGGGGGTACATGAGTCAAGTTCAATTGAAGGTTTCAAAGATCCTTTTTCGATAAGAAATGTATAAAGACTATAATAATAAATATCAAATCCCGATTAATCATTTTCTTTAAGCTCAAGGAAGTTTTTTAAGTTCGTACTTATCTCATCTTTTGCTTTTCCTTTCTTCTTCTTTTTTTTTTTTTTTTTTCATTTCTCTCTTGATGATCCCAATCCACTCCAAAGACAATATTTTCCATAAAATTAGAGGGAATTAATTAGTCACTCCTGTTCTTATTGATCCGAACAAGGTCTCAATACCTTAGATATCTGTCATCGAACACTTCCAACAGTCGAATCAGTATTTGGAACAATCATTGAATTGAGTTTTCCTCCTTCTCACCTCTAGCTTTCACCGTTAAGTTTAGAAAGATGAACAAAATGGATTTATTATGTTTTTAGTTCTTAAATTTTTTTAAAAAATTGTTTTTTCCCTGAACTCTATCATTTGTTTTTAGTTCTTTAATTTTTTTCTTGTACTCTTATTTTCAGTTTCTTAAAATAGTAGTTAAAAGTAAGGGCAGAGAAAAATTCAAAGACTAACAATAAAGATGAAAAACAAATTTAAAGAATAAAAACAAAAATTATAAAATGTTTACGAACTAAACAAATAATTACCAAAAAAGATAGTCACAAAAAGTAACAAGGCCAGAAAATTATTACACATATTTGCTTGGTTGCTTCACACTTTCATGATTTACTATTCTTTGGCGATATATATATTAATTAGAGCAACTCCAAAGTATTTTAATATATATATATATATATATATATATATATATATATATATATATATATATATATATATATATATATAAGCTTAAGTGGGCGAATTGAATTTTGAGAGTTTATTATGGTCATCGTAGGCATCAAAACTTAAAAGAATATTTACAAAAATACTTATAAATTATTTATTAATTAACAAAATCCTTTAAATTAGTAATAAGATTTGAATTAACATTCTTTGTGAGGTATGAGTCTGATTCTATTCTTATCATTTGAACAAATTTTTGTTGACCCATTTATGTTGGTTCTTAACATCTAAGATATTATTGGAACAAATAAGTTCTTATTGTAAAAATTGTTTATAAGAAAATTTACAACCAAGGTTACTAAATCATTGAGAAAACATTTTTTCAAATCAAAATAGAAGTTGTTGTATGAATATAGGCAAATAAGGTTCAACAAAAATGAGTTAAATTAAAGGACTCAAATAATTTAAATTTTCCATTAAAGTATTAACGAATGCTCGTAAATCTCATATGATATGACTGACAATAAGCAAACCACTAAAAAAGAGTTAAACATCTAAATTTAGTTCTCACATTATATATGCTCTTGTTTTAAAACCAGAACACTCCCTTCTATTTATACACGGGTAGTTATAAGAGAATACCTCAATCTCACAAATACTTTTTTTATCAATGGAAAATACAAAAGCAACAAAACAGAAAACAAAAGACACCAGACTTAGCTACCCCTAGGATCCAGAATTGTTAAGGCATCAGCAATTGAAGAGTGTTTTGGTTGATGAAGCATCAACTTTAGCAAGCCAATCTGCCACCTTGATTCCTTCTTTAAGGTGTGGTTAAACTGAGAGGAAACCAAACTTATGCATGATACCGTTAATCTCACAAATACTTTATTAACACATTATTTTTATCTTTTATTTTCTGTCACATTATGTCACTTTATCATTTCTATAATTTTCTCTTTTTCTCTGTGAATCAGTGCATAGTGATACGCATTCATCATTTTCCATTATTTATATATTTCAGTCTCAGGTCTCTGAAACAAAAACAAAAACTATAAAGTTCATTTCCTCCGCCACTATCTATGAGCGAGGGATTTATACTCATCCCAACTCCATCACTGGCAGTGTACAAAGCTCAACTGAGAGCAAAGAAAAAGTAGAAAGAAAAGAAAATAACAAAAAGCTACAAGAGCAAAGACACTCAGTAGAAGAAGGATCGATCTATCAGCTGAATTTTGTTCCTTCAAGCATTAAGAGAAAGAGACATCTTAACCTAGGTTATTGAAAAGAGATTATTAGTATTAAATTTTGGTTTCCTCCTGTGGGCGGAGTGGTCGTACAACACATCCATCCACTCCACTACCGACAAGTCACCATATGAAATCACCTTTGGCAAGAAGCCCCCTAATATCCCTCAGTACGTGGCCGGTGATTCCAATGTGGCGGCAGTGGATGATTGGTTGAACGAGCGTGACATCATTATTTCTAGTTTGACAAAGAAGTTATTAAAGACTCAACAGAAAATGAAGGAGAGCGCGGACAAACAACGAAGGGATGTTCAATTTGAGGAAGGCACACAGGTCTTGGTCAAATTACGACCTCAACGTCAGTCAACGGCTACTAGAAGTCAATATTCAAAATTGGCCAAAAGGTTCTATGGGCCTTTTCGCATTGTGCAAAGGGTAGGGCCTGTAGCCTATAAGCTTGAGCTGCCAGAGTCATCACGCATACATAAACTATTTCACTGCTCACTACTCAAGCCATATACTCCATCAACCACCCCGCCAGAGGTCCCTCTTAGTCTACCAGCTTCGTCGGAAGAACACTAGCCACTCATTTCTCCCCTAGTTATCCTGGACACTAAGTGGACTCAGTCAGAGAAGGATAGTGAATTACTTGTCCTCGTGCAATGGGCTGGTCTACTCCCTGAAGACACATCATAGGAACCTTGGGCACAACTGAAAGTGGATTATAACCTTGAGGACGGGTTATTTTGGAAGTGCAAGGGGATGTTGAGAACAAACTCACACAACAGGAGAATGCAGCATGGGAGCAATAAAATGCAGAAACAACACAGCAAACAACAAGGGCATGGCAAGAGAATACAGAAACAGAGAAGGGAGAAGGACCAAGGCTAAAAAGGGAAATTCGCAAACCATATTACCTCAAGGACTTCGTAAGAAAGTAGTGGAGTAGGGAGTGTCCTGACAGCATTGCTTCTGATGGTAGTGGCACTCCTGAAGATCCTTTGTCGGCTGAGAGTACTAATCCGTTAGGATTGTGATCCTCTTTTTTCTATTTTGTAACTTTTCGTTCCTCCAAGGCTAGATGCCAACAAACCATTAGAGAATTGTTAGATCAGAACAACTACAAAGAACTCTATAAATACTAACAATGTACTCCGAAAATGGTTAAGCAATAATACAATACTCTCTTTCCTTACCTTTTCTCTGGAGGCACCTAGGTCTCAAATGTAGGCATGGCAACGGGGCGGGTCGGGTTTTGTTTACCCCACCCCCGCCCACGCCCCCGAAATTGACGAGGGTGTAAACACACCCCCCATCCCCGTCCCCGACGGGGGTCGGGTTTTCCCAGCCCGCCCCATCCCCGACATTTTTATAAAATTTTATTAAAAAAATATAATTTTTCATAAAATAAAAAATATAATTTTAAATAAAACATAAAATTCAATTCAATACTAACATAAAATTCAATCTAATAGTTTCATATTTTAATATGTTATATATATTAATTATTAGCGGGACGGGTTCGGGGACAGATTCGGGGCGGGTATTGAGAATCCCATCCCCGACCCCGAACCCGAACCCGAATTTGGCTATCGGGGAAAACCCGACCCCGATCCCCACCCCGACCCCGGTCAACTCGAATTTTCCTCGTCAAAATCGGGACGGGTCCGGGGCGGGCCCCGTTGCCATGCCTACTCGAATGCTAGGTATCCCTTTGGTTCTTAACATAAGTAAACCCATTAGTAAAAACTTTTTTCAAAATGTTTCCCCATATTTCTTTTCTTTTGGATTTGTGTGGGGTAACTGAAAGTCTGTTTTTGTTATTATTTTTTATTTGGAATTCTGCTAAGGAATTTTCAGTTATTCTACATTTGGGGTCATTCTTGGCTTTCATTTTCTGGGACTTCATTTTTTTGGTCATGGTTTTTGTCAAATTTAGTGTCCTTTATGTATTTCAGATCCACCAGGATATAGACATTGTTTTTGTGGATATCAGAGACAATGTTGTCTCAGAAGCAAGGAGAGGACGCAATAGTCACAAACCTCAACCAGACAGAGCATGAAGGTGGCAGCACAAGCACAAGGGAAGAAAAGGAGCAAGACCATTCCATGTTCAACTTTAAGAGCCTCCTTTAGCATGGTGGTTCTGTTTGGGATGCATGGTTCAGCTGTGCTTCAAATCAAGTAAATAAACACACCCAATAGACTCAAATACTCATCACCAAAATACAAAAACAAGAAAATGAACTTTATAAAGTAACTCTTTTAGTTCCTTTTATTTAGTTCTTGATTTAGTAGTGATTGCTCTCATTTTATAGGTTGCTCAAGTGCTCTTGACACTACCATACTCGTTCGCTCAACTTGGCATGGTATCAGGCATCTTGCTTCAGATCTTCTATGGCCTTATTGGAAGCTGGACTGCTTATCTAGTCAGTGTCCTCTACATAGAGTATCGCACCAGGAAGGAAAAGGAAAACGTCAGCTTCAAAAACCATGTTATTCAGGTTAGTGTGTTGTGTTGTTTTGCCTTCTCAAGACTCTGTCTATATATACCGTGTCCTAGAGTGTCCTTGTTCGGAAATATTATTTAGGTGATGCAAGATTATCCTAGTACACATGGCTAGTAACATAAGCAGTACAAATAACTTATCATAAAAGGTGACTAAAACATATTAATAATATTTATTTATATTTGACGACATTTTTTAACGTTACAAAAAGATTTTATCAACATTTTCTTATTAATTGTTAGAAAAAAATATTATTAAAATCATATAAAAATTTATGACTTATATTCAAATTTAATATATATTTTTAAAAAAATTTAATAACATTTAATTTGATGTCATATAAAAATACTAACACATCGTTAATCGGTCCAAGTGAAAGTAAATTGAAATTCGTTAAGTGAAATTTTTAGTTTTGAGTCATATGAATGAGAAAAAATGAGATTGAAAGAGAGAAATTATTGTACTAAAAGTGTTTAATCGGATTCCTAAACATGAGTTAATCATAAATAAAACTAACAAATATTCTACACCAATTCCTTGATAAAAAAGAAAGAGTCATGTAAAAATTAACCAAGAGGTCTAAAACTATCTAATATCTGTTTATAGTGACTAATCGGAAGTGCATTATTGTTCTGGATTTCAGTGGTTCGAGGTCCTTAATGGGTTACTTGGTCGATATTGGAAAGCAGTGGGGCTAGCCTTCAATTGTACCTTCCTCCTATTTGGATCTGTGATACAGCTTATAGCATGTGCAAGGTGACACTTTTGCTTCGATTTTTTAGAGCAACTTCAAGTAATCTAAAGTGGGTTCTCGTCGTATTGCAACAAATTTTATGCTTTTTTATTATTTTTTTCTTTTTTGTTGCTCCTTTGTTTTATGCAAACAGTAACATCTACTACATAAACGGACATGGACATACATTTTTGGAGCATGCTGTGCAACCATGGTGTTCATACCTTCCTTCCACAATTACCAAATCTGGTCATTTTTGGGTCTGGGAATGACCACTTACACAACTTGGTACCTTGCTATAGCAGCTATCATCAATGGCCAAGTGATAATTGAATCAGTTTTTGTTATGATGCAGCACACACAAGAACACAACACAGGGGGACTGCAATTAGACAAGGAGGAGACAAGCACTACCCACAAAGCTCAAAGGAAAACAAGCAGGAAGATTTCGTAACCAATTCTGCTCCTATGCACCGAGCTGGTGGGTTCTCATCGGATAGGGAGGATATCTTGTCTGCCAGGATCTTCATTCTGTTATCAATTCTGTTATTGCACCTTAGGACCTGCTGAGGAAAGAATAACCAGCTTAGCATTTGGGTGCCTATATAAGAATCAAACATGTAATAGAAATGCAAGCAATAACAATAAGAATTTTCCTCTCCTTTATCTCCTTTTCTGGAGGACTCCTAGGCCTCGAACACTAGGAACATAACAGTTTGGTGCTTTTATTGAGCACTACCACCATGGCTGAAGCAACTCGATCCAAAACCAGAATGGAACGCATGGAAGAAACCATAGCCAAGCTAGCCTCTAACCAATTCCATGTCACCACCAAACTAGATGAACTCATTCAACGCATTACTGTGTTGGAAACCAGCCAACACCACTCACCCACACCTCCATCTTCTTCCTTTGCTAAGACACTCCTCACACATACGCTCATGTGAACTCCGTCGTCCATGCCAACTCCGCCTCCACGCCCTGCACTCATACAGCAACACTCCGCACCCTTGTCGGCTCCGCTTACCATTGCTGCCGCCCACCTCCCCGAAAACAGCAAGCCCCAGGTGTCCTTCTCCAGCCTCTGCTTGACTGCCATCCACTGGATCCGTGCGGAGTTCCCCAGCCACCGCATCCTCCTCTCCGACCTCGGCTTATCCCCTTCCGTCACGTTCATCGCCAAGGTCAAGGACAAGGAGCTCGACACCGCCAAATGGCTTCGCTTTTGCAACACTAACCTTCATTCGCGCACGAGTTATTTTCCTTCATCCATTTTAATTTGCACTACTACAAAAGTGTTTTTTTTAAGACTTGAGTTCTAAGACGGTTGTTAAAAACCATCTTAGAGTACGGAGCGGTGGCAATTTTGTAATAAAGGAGAAAACTTTTGTCTTTAACGTCGTACATTCTAACGTGGTTATAGACGACCATCTTAGAATGTCTTTCAGTGACAATCTTGTAATTATGAGGAAGTAAGACAATGACGATTTTTACGGAAGACCACCTTTGTATATCATTTTCACTTTTGGTATACCCTAGCTAGCTGACGAAGAACTCTTACTTTCCTTCTTACCCCGCGCACCCTTTTGTCCGTTTTCGCGGTCTCTTCGAAACAAAAACCCCCAACATACAAAGTGTCCCAACGCCAAGAAGAACTCAAATTTTGAACATTGTTATCAACGACACTTCTTTACAAAGTCACAGAGAAAGTATCTAGCAAACAAAATAGCACAGACAAAGTCATACCGAGGGCACTTAAGCTTTTCCTTTTGTGAATGTTACTTGAAGGTATGTTCTCCTACTTTTCTTCCATTTGATTACTTCTAATGTATACTTCTTTGCACGTTGTTCCTTGTTCTGTATCGAACCGATACTCATTGCTGAAAGGAAAAGCTACCAATTGTGTTGAGGGTTTGGCCATTTGGGGGTTTTAATGTTTTGGAGTTTGAAAACAGAGGTGAAATAAGAGAGTGATTCGGTGTCCTCAAAGATTTGAGGAAGCGCAAGAAGACCGAGATTTTCAATGAGAGGAAGTGCCAGAAGATCGACTATGGCACCGATGGTGGTGGGTCTGACGACACCAAAGCGGATGAACTCCATCTTTGTCACTCGAAACCTTTGCGTGTTTGGTCCCGACTTGAATTCGTTCGCACCGTATATTGTCATCAATCTATCCCTTCGTTAAACAATTCCCCAAACCTAACACGAATCTCCTTTTTACTCTTCGATTATCTTTCTCCCTCTCTCAAACGAAGACATTCTGAGGACACAATCTCAGATTCCTTTGCTATTTTTTCAATTACTTTGGTTATACTCATGGTGTTCACCACTGTAATTAGTATACTCATGGTGTTTGCATATTTCTAGTTGATTTCATTTAATAATGGTTTTTGGGTTTTGAATTTCTTGTCTGATTGCTCGGGTGTGCGTGTAGGTTCGTGCTGTTCTAGAGAGAGCTACAGGAGGAGTTGAGAAGGCTTTGCTTAGCGTTTGAGCAACAGGTTTGGTTTTTACCGTTCTAAGCATCAAAATATTTGGGTCATGTAGTGAATTAGTTGAATATTTTAATGTTTGTTGGATGTTTCTTAATTTACTTACTAATGGAAACAAAATTGGAACTCATTGAGCTGGAAGGAAATTGATTGGCTTAAGTATAGCTACTTTTTTCTTAGTTAAAATTGCTCTATTGCTTGCTATATTGATTTAGTTTTTTTCTTAGTTAAGAGTTGTTAGGTTATATAGTATTAATTAACATGTGCATCAATCATGAGAGGCATGGTTACATAGCAAGGATGTCTATCTTTTTTCAGAAAGTAGAGAAATTAGAAAGCCGAAGCTTAGTTGAACAAGGTCAATGCTACACTATATTTAATTTCCCCTAATTAACAATGTATAATTGCTAGCTTCTATGGACTTGTGTGGTTTGTTTTGTTTGACATTGGAGTTGTTCTCTCCGCACGCTTTTCTTAGTTTCTAATATTTTTTTAATCTCATTTTATTTTTCTCTTATGCTTTTCCTGCTTGCGAATGTGTCAAGTTTGACGAGCAACGGTCTTCTGCATCTGGCTCTTTAATTTTGACATTGCAGATGTTCTTAAATGACATCTCAAATAGTGGCCTCGATTTAAGACACTGACCAAACAATAGATGATTGTTGGTTTTCCAAACACCCTTGAGTTTAAATGTTTTTCCTTACTACTTTGGTCCTTTTGACGCCCCTTTCAGCTCCCCAATATGTATAGGCTTGTAAGTGCATGCGTATTTTGAACAACTTTCTGTTTGAAAATCTTCCACAGAAAATTCGTTTGAGTAATGTTTATGCCCGCTGGTTTGATCAATATTCTCCAGCTGGTATATTTTGGTTCTCTAATTGTTGGAGAACATTTCTCCTGATAAAAGGTTTGTTTTCTTTTTGCTTCCCTAGCTAGCTATTCAACTCAGAAACAAATACTGGTAGTGAATATTTTGAAGACTGTGGTTTTACTTGCTTTGACACCTAAATTTTATTTATAAAGATTATTTTTTGTTAGATATTAAATTCAAATCTGATAATCATTTGTCAAACTTATATTCTTTTATTTATCATGAACATTAGAGGCTAAAAAAGTATACTCTCAGGCTTAATATTTTATTGTGGAATATAGCAGAAATGCTATCTATAATTTGTAGTATTGGAAACTAGAAATGATATGATATAGTACTAGTATATGATATGTGTTGTGATTCATATGTGTGAATTAGTGATTCGGCATCCAAATGCTCATTGCTTGAGATGGACTACTTTCTTCTTTCTTCCAGCACACATGAAACTTACACGTTTCAAAGACTTATTATGATAATAACGTAATTTAAATATTAGTATAACCTTCTAATGTACCCATTTTGGATTAGATTTACACATGATTTGACAGTAATAGCATGCAATGATTCTGCTTTCATACTTTATTAATGTATCGAGTTCCAATAGAGCACAGGTGATGCATGTTGTTGGGAGATAAAAAAATGCTCATTGGGAATTGTCTAAGGGCTGATTATCTGTCTGAAGCTAAAGTAATGTCAGATTTTTCTTAAAATAATCGAAATTTAGTTGCTTTGAGTTATCTTGTTGGTTAGTAAAATTAGAAAAAAGAATGAGCTCAACATTATTGAAGTTAGATTATCCTGTTTGTTCATGCTTTCGTTGAAGAAAATTAATTTTGCGAATTTACTGTAAAATGAGGTTTTAATCTAAAGGACTCAGCTGATTGTAAATTGATGCTTTACTTCAATTTCTTTCAGATCTTGTTCTCTCTCATTCTGTGTTCAATCCGTGATCATGTTTATTTATATAATATTTTACCCTATGTTGAAGTTGAACATAGGCATGTGTCAAATATTTATTTTGGGGTTGTCAACTTTATTATTGTAGAATTTTATTTTGGTTACTGAATTTTAGCCCCGCCAGAAAGATCAGTAACAATTCCCATACCGTTTTGCTAATTGTGGAGGCTGGAATGCAGTGTGGATTCTAATAGTATATTTTGATATTTTTTAATGTTAAAAAGGGTGGTCATTGGTCATCAGGTTGGTTAAGGTTGGAAAATATTACTATTTATACCTGGAAGTACAGATTACCTTTTCAGGGTTGATGTTTTAATTTGTAAGTTGTTTTGTGTTGCATCCTTAATTTGATGGATTCTCCTTCATTATGCTTTTTGCCTACCTATATTCCTTTAGCGATTGCCTCAAAAGCTAAGTTGACAAGATGTGAAATCCTTTGCTTCTAAATTTCTTCTTTCTACTTTTTCTTTTGATTTTATTTTTTCTTGTACACGTACTGCAATCACTGTGTCAAATTGGATCTGGTATTTTCTTGGAAGCAAGTTTTCAGGTTCTTGGATTGACATGTACTTGTGACAAACTTATGCTTATTCTTTGCATTAGTGAGGCATTGTTGGCTCTGGTTTATTTCTTTTATTAGTCAAAATCTTATTGGGAAGGAGTATAAAAGGTTCTCCCAGCCATTTTCAAATAGAACGTCGACAATAATTTACATTTATATATTTCCTAAACTCTTTGACCTCCTAGGCATAGATAAAAAAAAAAAAGCTCATTTGGTTTAAATATCACCCGACAAAAGATGAAGAACCTGAAACTTTTGACTTGATCCAAATCCAGCTTCAACTTTGATTAGTTGCAACACTTTGTTCCAATTAATTTATAGTATAATTCTTGAAGATAATTTCATTCCTATGTAGTAAAATAGACCAAATACAGGAGAAGCATAGTAATTGCCACAAATGTTTTAAATTCTTCCCATATTTTTTTGACCTCTATCATGGTTGATTATAAGGAAAGATTGAACTCAAATCATTTCATTTAGAAAATAAGACCTCAAATTATATAAGATTGATTGAAGGAACTGATTAATAATTAAGTCTTGGAAAAATTACATCCACACCTTTAACGTCTTTAGGCACCCGACAGCTAGCATGGAAGCTTGCTAAGATATCTCACAAACTTTTTGCTTCTGCCTTCTTGCTATTGGGCACATTTAGTGCTTCATTATTTTTTATTTTCCCAAATAAACTATTCAGGATATACTTTAAAAAATAAATAATTTGAACTCTTCCAAATAAAATATGGACAAATTTTCTTTGACTAGTATAATAAAACGTTTTATAGTTAAATAAAATATTGTGATTTACATTTGGGGAACATAAATAACATCAAAATATAATCTTTTGTAACCACTCTTGATATTAAAATTATATACTATTGTTTATATTTGTACAAAATATTTTATATGTACTTTTTTAGTGAATTAACTGATTGTATTTAAGTCTTAAAAATATTACTAATAATGATAAAAATGTTTAATTTGATTTCAAATTTTAACGGGATTAATGGCAATAGTATATTAGCATGGTGGTGTCCTTTGTAAATTAATTAATTGAACCAGCAAGAATGAAGTTACCTCATGGAAACTTCTTTATGTGTTATACTATTTTTCAAAGGAGGATGATCTGTTGAGATTATGTGTACTTGGATCATAATATATAAAGAATTTTATTTAAGGAATTTAATTTATTTGATTGAGAAAGAATACGTATGAGTTTTATAAATTTTTTATATCGGATTTAATTCTCATACATTAAAAAAAGAGTATATGTAAAAACTATTTTTGTAGTGGTGTATTATGTAAAAAATTACCTTCATACTCATACATTCAATTGAATTTGGGTTAATTATCACTTGTAGCAATTACTTCTGTTTATAATTTGTTTGCATTTTAAATGATACTAATCTGTGAGAAGAGGCACTAACATATTGACAGATATTTATAATGATTGATCTTGAGGCCGATAAATCTTAGTACTTTTTGAAAGAATAGTTTGTTGCTGTCAATTGTGGATACAAGCTAGCTCATAAAAAAAATGTGTGGTAAGTTGACTCTTGTAAAATGATTGTAACTTGTAAGGCTGTGTGTACGCTGCTGAGTAGCTTAAAAAAAAGTTGAGTAAATTTTTTTACTTACATATTATACAGTAAATGAATTAAAAATATAGAACAACATAACTCTAAACACTTACGATGGCTGGTAGCATTGATAGTGCACCACCAAGGGTGTAGCCAAGCCATTATGCTGCACCATTCAATAGGAGTGTTTTTCCTTCTGGTTTTCTATTTGGATTAGGGTCAGCAACTTACGAGGTTCTAGTGACCACACAACAATGCATCATGTTAATAAATATAATATACATTTCGGTGTGTGACAAATTTTGTTGTTTTGGTCCCTTAAAATGATCATTATAAAGTTCGGTATCAAAGTTTCAACTTGCTAACAATTTGATCCTTTCTACTTGTCAACTTGTAATAACTTCATCTTTCAAGTTTCAAAGGTGTAATTGTAAAGTTATGGTTTCCAAAACAACTTAAGTTGTACTTGTAATGATCAATCAAATTGTATATTAATTCTTTTGTGGTTTATTTTGTTAGTACATATCAAAGGTTTAACTTATAAATTAATTTTTTTACAAACTGTTGAGATCTCTTCTGTTAAACTCACTGATCTGTAAGAAGTAATTGTTAATTCTCAGATAGAAGGAGCAGCAACTATAGACGGGAGAGGACCAAGTATATTGGACACCTACACTAAACAACAACCAGGTTAACCCTCTGACTAAACAATAAAGTTGGTTTGTTTTTTAGTTCAAAATTGTTGATATATATATATATATATATATATATATATATATATATATATATATATGCTTAAATATATTTTTGTTATCCGTACTATCTTTAATTTTGTTTTTACTATCTAAGAGTCGCTCTGTGAATCAATCCTAATCTCACAAACCCTGTCAGAAATCTGCCTTGCTTTTGTACAATCTTTAAACACATGTCTAGGTCTAAGTCGAAGCTAATTTATTACAACTTAATCTCCATCTCAATCATTGTGACTGTGTGAGTCACTAGCCAGCCTTCAGGCCTACTTATAGTTTCTTGAAAGCTCTTCTGCCACTGGGCCCCCAATGGCCCAGAGTAAGGCCCACACCAACGGAGATTCGTCGTTCTCTGCTTTATCTTTCAGCACCTTTTTCATGGATGGCAGGGGTCAAATTCTTTTTGCTTTTCGAGTCAATATACATAAAAATTGATGTGCTATGCGACATGTGAGAGAGAAAAATAATAAAAGTGTCTATCATATAAATACTATTACTTTATATATTATATATATAATGGTTGCATTGATTTTTGAAGTTAAGATCTCATATACATTGTCTAAATTTTTCACTATTAGGTTAATCCTAATGGTTCATATATTAATCCTAAAGGCCCTATACCCGGGTTCGTGGGAACATAAGGAGTGGAGGTGAATCTGTGATCATGTTAGGTCTCCGACTTGCTTGATTACAGTGAACCCTCATCTAGAGTTTTTCTCTTTGAAAACATATTGTTGCTAGTAGTCCCTACTGCTGCAGTATGTTCTTCGGAGAGGATAATACCTCTAGAGACCATCAAGAGAGATATGACCACCTTGGGGATTATCACTAAAAACCTTTTTTAGCTCTCTCCCATGTAGGTCCCTTAAATAGGGACACGGAGCAAACACGTTGCGTGCCATTTTTTCACACTGCCATGCATAAGCGTCATGTACCCTTTTGCTTATATTTTGTGAATATTGTCATACTGTACACTCCCGTGTTGCGCCTTTCGCATATACATCATGCACGGGTTCTGTCTTGATCCCCTCTCTTTTGCAAACCAACGAGGGGTCTGTGTCACCTTCTTAAATACATACGTCGGGCACTGTGCTACCCCAAGACGTTGTATGTAAGAAGGAGACAATTTCTCAGATTCATAAATGGCATCTGTGTCATGTGCATTTCTTCATGCATTCATCCATTCCACCCATGATAGATGTCGGAGTTTTGATTCGCACTGGGTTTTTGTTTCACTTTAGTAAACATGGGGACAAATCAAACTGGAAAAAGGTTTTATCAAGTCAAGATTAAGGGCCTAGATATCACCAACATTATGGCGTTGAGGCGGTTGATGGGACCTCTCCAAATGCAAGCCTTCCGCAAGGCGTACGGAAAGATCTTAGATTTGACCATAGCAGAGATATCCACAGAAGCCATTGCATCACTCACCCAATACTATGACCAGCCCTTGAGATGCTTCACGTTTGGAGACTTCCAATTAGTACCGACCGTTGAAGAATTTGAGGGGATTCTAGGATGTCCTCTTGGGGGAAGGAAACCGTATCTTTTCTCTGGCTTTCTTCCCTCCTTGAGAAAAATTGCAATTGTGGTCAGGGATTCGGCGAGAGGATTGGACCGCGTGAAGCAAACTCGAAACGGCGTAGTGGGCCTACCACGGAAGTACTTAGAAGGAAAGGTGAGGGATATGGCGAATCAAGAGGAGTGGGTCTCGTTTATGGATGTATTAGCATTGCTAATCTATGGGGTTGTCCTCTTTCCAAACGTGGATGGTTTGGTCGACCTAGCTGCAATTGATGCTTTCCTTGCATATCACCATAGCAAAGAGAGCCCGGTGGTAGCTGTCTTGGCGGACTTATTTGACACATTTGACCGAAGGTGCGAAAAGAGTAGTGCACGAATCATCTGTTGTTTACCCGCTCTTTGTGTATGGTTGGCTTCACACTTATTCCAACAAGACATAAGGCATCCATGTCTGCTCCGAAGTCATCGCTTGTGTGTCGAAAAAAGAAGAGTAGATTGGAGCAAACACTTGGCTGGGACAGGAGGCAGAACAGTCAATTGGTTTCCACGATGGAAAGAAGGAAAAGAGGAAGTTCTCTTCTCATGTGGGGGCTACCCAAACATCTCGTTGATAGGAATGAGGGGTTGCATTAACTACAATCCTGCACTTGCTATAAGACAGTTAGGGTACCCCATGAGGGGAGCACCGACGAAAGAAAGCCTGTCTCCTTTCTGTTGGATCGAGTGGCCTCAGAATAATTAAGAAGGGGGGCAGGGGTTGAATTAATTATTCCTAAACCTTTACTAATTAAAAATTACTCTTTTAAGGCTTTTACTAAATTGTTAAGAGAATGAGGAGTAGAAGAGAAACTTAACAGAAAGTAAAAGCGGAAATTAAATGCACAGCGGAAAGTAAAAGAGTAGGGAAGAAGGAAACAAACACATAAAAGTTTTTATACTGGTTCGACAATAACCCGTGCCTACATCCAGTCCCCAAGCGACCTGCGGTCCTTGAGATTTCTTTCAACCTTGTAAAAATCCATTTACAAGCAAAGATCCACAAGGGATGTACCCTCCCGTGTTCTTAATGAACCTAGTGGATGAACCCTCCACTAGAACTGATCCACAAGAGATGTACCCTCTCTTGTTCTCAGTTAAACCCAAGTAGATGTACCCTTTACTTGTACCGCAAAGGATGTACCCTCCAATGTGTTGAGACAAAGATCTCAAGCGGTTAAACCTTTGATACTTTGTGAATGGGGATACAAAAGAATTCTCAGGCGGTTAGTCCTTTGAACACTTTTGTATAAGGGAATGGGAAGAATCAAAAGAATTCTCAGACTGTGTCGTTTTGAATTCTTTGACAAGGGAGAAGGGAGACACAAAAGAATTCAGGCGGTTAGTCCTTCGTTCTTTTGGAAAAGGGAGAAGAGAGACACAAAAAGAATTCAGGCGGTTAGTCCTTGGCGAATTCTTTTTGGCAAAGGGAGAAGAGAATGTAAAGATGAATAGCACAAGTTTTCAAGGTTTAGAAAACCAGAAAACTTCAGAAAGTTTTTTGGTACAAAGAAGAAGAAGAAGTTCAAAGAGATTCAAGGCTTGTAAAGGATTGATTGGAAAAGTAAAAGTGTGAAAGAATGAATTTTTCAAGTGTATAGAAAAGCAAATCAAAGCCTTGCTTTTATAGACTCTTCATGTCTGACCAAGAAGACCATTTAGAAGAGTTATACCTTTTAGAAAAACTTAAAACCAATTTGAAAAAGTCAAAACCTTTTTGAAGAGTTACATCTTTTGATTTATCAGAAACAGTCACTGGTAATCGATTACCAAATAAGTGTAATCGATTACACAAAGCTTTTATGTAAAAAGATGTGACTCTTCACATTTGAATTTGAATTTCAACGTTCAAAGGCACTGGTAATCGATTACCAAAACACTGTAATCGATTACTTTTTTGAAAATAATTGGAACGTTGTAAATTCAATTTGAAAATTTTTTGAAAACAATTTTGCTACTGGTAATCGATTACAACAATCTAGTAATCGATTACCAGAGAGTAAAAACTCTTTGGTAAAGGGTTTTGTCAAAAACTCATGTGCTATTCAAAGTTTTGAAAAACTTTTTAATACTTATCTTGATTGAGTCTTTTCTTCATTCTTGAATCTTGAGTCTTGAATCTTGATTTTGATTCTTGAGATCTTGAACCTTGAATCATGATTCTTGAGATCTTGAATCTTGAATCTTGATTCTTGATTCTAGGCTTTCTTCTTGAGTCTTGAGTTCTTCTTGATTCTTTTCTTGAACTTCTTGAATTGTTCTTGATTCACTTGAGTTGTTCTTTGATTGATCTTTGAGCTTTTTGTTCATCACCTTTGTCATCATCTTTTGTTATCATCATTGTTATCATCAAAACACCTTTGAATCACCTTTGATTCACCATGAAACTTTGCTTCTACACTTTCCTTGTGAGAGATTTTGGCGCGCAAAATTTCAAGGTTATACAAAGAGTCCATACGGTGTGGGAAAGCCCGTTAAGGAAAGATAAAGAACTTAGGGGCATTTGTAATGGCATCATTGGTGGTTATCATGAATGGCTGAAAGTTCGTACACGAGGTTTAGATTGGCTCGCCAAGTTAAAGATTATCAACGAAGAAAACTTTGAAGCTCCGGAAGAGGATGAAGAAGTCCGAGCTTTGAAAACCGAACTAGGAAAAGCGAGACTTGCCAAAGAAAAATTCAAGTTGGTCGCTACAGACGTCCGGAAAGAGTGTGCCGGGTTACGAGAAGAAAATGCAGCTACCGCAAAAGCCCTTGAACAAGAAACCAAGAGGGCTCGCAAGGAAGAGCATGGCTGTGACAAATTCCGTGGAGCATTGTGGGGTAGCAACAGTGAGCTCAAGCTTGGAAGGGAAGAGAGAGACCGATCACGAGCACATAGCATGGTTTTAAAAGAAGAGTTAGTCGTTTGCTCAAGGTCCAAAAGAAACTTGTCTCAGCGTTTATGCGAGACAGAGACCAACATGTTAGCTATCATCACCAAGTACCAAGAAGAACTAAGTATAGCTACGACCCACGAGCATAGGGTGGCAGACGAGTATGCCCAAGTGTACGCGAAAAAGGAGGCTAGAGGAAGGGTGATCGACTCGTTACACCAAGAGGCAACCATGTGGATGGACCGATTTGCTCTTACTTTGAATTGGAGTCAAGAACTTCCCCGATTGCTAGCCAAGGCTAAAGCAATGGCGAAAACCTACTCCGCTCCCGAGGAGATCCACGGACTTCTCGACTATTGTCAGCATATGATAGATTTAATGGCCCATATAATTAGGAACCGCTAGGGAACTTGTATTGTCACTTAGATCTTGACTAGTTATAACTTTTGAATAAAATGAGTTTATCCCATGTTTTTACTCCAAAAAGTCAGTGCGAATCAAATCACTCCTGCATTTTATCTCTAAACATGCATTCATTATTTTTCCTACTCCTCACTTTTGGTTTTTTTAGGGAAAAACACCATAACTAAACGTGCCCCAAGGCATCCCTATCGCACCAGATCCAAATCTAGAATGATGGGTGATCAAGAGGAGACACAGGAACAGATGAAAGCCGACATGTCGGCTCTGAAAGAACAAATGGCTTCCATGATGGAGGCCATGTTAGGAATAAGGCAACTCATGGAGAAAAATGTGGCCACTGCTGCCACTGTTAGTTCGACTGCCGAAGCAGACCCAACTCTCCTAGCTACCGCGCACCATCCTCCCCCAAGTGCGGTAGGACGAGGAAGGAGCACACTGGGGCACAACAGCAACCCCCATTTGGGATACAACCGGGCGGCTTACCCTTATGGATTTCCACCTAATTACATGCCGCCAATCATGCAAGATGATGCTGGTCATGTCTCTTCCCCCATCCTTGAAGGGGAGTCTCCTCGACAGCCCGACGAGGTCCACGAAGATCATCAAGAGTATGCCTAAGGGGATGTCGAGTTCTACCCCCCGATCCCCGTCGAGGGGCCGGTACCCAACACTTTGCCTCAGCCCAACCTCACAGCACAACCAATAATCTTGTCCACAGAAGGACCACCCCCGGCGACCAAAGAAAGAAGGAAACTCGATCTCCTCGAGGAGAGATTAAGGGCTGTTGAAGGCTTTGGTGACTATCCATTCGCGGACATGACAGATCTTTGCTTGGTACCGGATGTTGTTATCCCCCCAAAATTCAAAGTGTCAGACTTCGACAAGTATAAAAGGACGACTTGTCCCAAGAACCATCTCAAGATGTATTGTCGCAAGATGGGCGGGCAGTCTAGGGATGAGAAACTATTAATACACCTTTTCCAAGATAGCTTGGCCGGGGCCGCGGTTGTTTGGTAAACTAATCTGGAAGCTTCCCGCATCCATACTTGGAAGGACCTGATTACTGCTTTCCTAAGGCAATATCAGTATAATTTCGATATGGCTCCCGATCGCACTCAGCTACAGAATATGTTCAAGAAGGAAGGTGAGACCTTTAAAGAATACGCACAGCGGTGGAGAGACCTGGCAGCACAAGTGGCCCCTCCCATGGTCGAAAGGGAGATGATCACCATGATGGTAGACACCTTGCCAGTGTTTTACTATGAGAAGTTGGTAGGATACATGTCGTCCAGCTTCACGGACCTAATATTCGCCGGGGAAACAATCGAAGTAGGGTTGAAAAGAGGAAAGTTCGATTACGTTTCCTCCACAAGTGCCAATGCTAAAGGAATTGGAGCAACTGGGGCAAAAAGGAAGGAGGGAGATGCCCACGCCGTCACTTCGGCGCCCGCATGGGTCAAACCCCCGCAGACATCTCATGGTACATATCAGTACGCGCAACATCATCCGAGCTTCTCAGCTCATGCTGGGAACTCCTCTAATTCAGCACCCGTGCAGCCTAAGGCACCCGTCCAGAGGGAGGCCCCCCAAGTTCCAACTCCAACCACGACTCGCCCGGTCGACAATTCCAACGCAATGAGGAACTTTCCCCCGAGGCCAATTCAAGAATTCACCCCACTCCCAATGACGTATAAAGACCTCTTGCCATCCCTCATCGCCAACCAACTGGCCGTAATAACTCCCGGGAAGATCTTCCAACCCCCTTTCCCAAAGTGGTATGATCCTAACGCAACTTGCAAGTACCATGGGAATACCCCGGGGCATTCCATCGAAAAATGCTTGGCCCTTAAATAAAAGGTCCAACATTTGATAGATACTGGATGGCTGACATTCTAAGAGGATCGGCCCAACGTGAAAACCAACCTGCTCGCCAATCATGGAGGGGGAGCGGTTAAGGCCATTGAGTTAGATAGGCCGCGCAGGTCTAAACCTTTAAAGGACGTGGCAACCCCTAGGAGGTTTATCTTTGAGGCCCTACAAAAGGGAGGTGTGATTCCCCACAGTGGGCATAAACAAGACTCTTGTTTGTTGCATCCCGGCGAGCTACATAGCATGGAAACATGTTTGGCAGTAGAGGAATTGTTGCAGCGAATGATAGATCAAGGCCGACTGGAAGTCGCTGATGAGGGAAGAGAAGAGCAGGATATATGTATGCAGTCTGTGGATGAGAGAAGTTTTGGAAGGCCTAAACCTTTGGTGATATATTTCACCAAGGGCGCAGTTTCGTAAAAGCCCTGACACCCCTCGGCAGCTAAGCCTATCCCTTTCCCATACCAAAACAGCCATGCAGTCCCATGGAGGTACACACCTCCTAACAAAGAGGAAGAAGAAGCCACCGACATCAGTTCATTGTCGACCAAGGTAACCAATATCACGGGGCTGAGCGGTGTGACCCGAAGCGGTCGCGTATTTGCGCCCCCCGACCTACCAATTCAGCCCATGAACATCAAGGGGAAGGCAAAGGTAGTGGAAGAACAAGATAATAAAACACCCCTCACTCCGAATGAGGATATTCCAGTGAAAGGTCTTCCGGAGAAAAGGGATGGTTATGGCAAGAAGGAGGTGTCGCTAGAGGAAGCCAGTGAGTTTCTCCGCATAATTCAGTAGAGCGAGTTCAAGGTTATTAAGCAGCTCAACAAAACCCCGGCCAAGGTCTCACTGTTGGAATTACTCATGAGCTTGGAGCCTCATCGGGCTTTGCTAGTAAAGGTTTTGAACGAAGCCCATGTGGCCCAAGATATCTCTGTAGAAGGCTTTGGAGGGCTCGTCAATAATATCACCGCCAACAACTATCTCGCCTTCGCCGAAGAAGAAATCCCTGCCGAGGGAAGAGGGCATAACAAGGCTTTGCACGTATCAGTCAAGTGTATGGACCACGTTGTAGCCAAGGTGCTCATTGATAATGGTTCCAGTTTAAACGTGATGCCCAAAAGCACTTTGGAGAAATTGCCGTTTAATGCTTCCCATCTAAAGCCAAGTTCCATGGCGGTTCGTGCCTTCGACGACACCCGTCGAGAGGTTAGGGGAGAGATCGACCTCCCAGTACAAATAGGCCCTCACACCTGTCAGGTTACCTTTCAAATCATGGATATTAACCCCCCTTACAGCTGCCTGTTGGGACGCCCGTGGATCCATTCAGTGGGAGTCGTTCCCTCTACACTCCACCAGAAATTGAAGTTCGTAGTGGAAGGGCATTTGGTTATCGTATCGGGCGAGGAAGACATCTTGGTGAGTTGCCCATCCTCTATGCCATATGTGGAGACCACGGAGGAGTCATTAGAAACCGCTTTCCAGTCTTTCGAGGTGGTAAGCATTTCCTCCGTGGATTCCTTCTCTGGGCAACCTTGCCTATCAGATATGGCAGTAATGGTGGCCCGGGTAATGTTAGGGAATGGTTACGAGCCCAGAATGGGTTTAGGAAAGGACAACGGTGGCATAACTTGCCTGATAAGCGCCAAGGGAAATCGTGGGAAGTTTGGGTTAGGCTACAAACCCACACAGGCAGATATAAGGAAAAGCGTTGCGGGAAGGAAAACGGAAGTCAAGGCTCACGATTAAGACAAGAAGACGAAGGAAACCCGCCCTGCCACATAAGTAGGAGCTTTATAAGCGCGGGTCTAGGGGACGAAGGCCAAGTCGTTGCAATATGCGAAGATAATGCTCCGAGTGGGTCGGATTTGGTACGACCATGCCTTCTTGATTTCCGACTAGGAAATTGGGGAGTGGAGGAGCGCCCAGACATTTACGCGACAAGCATAATGTAAACCTTTTTATGGCTTTAAAAGCTCTACAGTTGGGCCTAGGCTTTAGAGTTTCCTTTTGTTAAGGCTTTGTGTCTTTTGTTCCTGAATCTATGATACAAAGATCTTTCTTCATCTGTTCCTGCGTCTCTACCCATTCTCATCCATTTGCATGTTTACTTCTTTATGTATGTCATACCCTAATTTCGTCCGGGGACCTTTGCTTGATGACATGCGACTTTTGTTTAGTCCTTGTAAGGTGCTTGGCACCCATCATTAGGCAATTTGTGAAATTCTGGGACATGCCGGAAAACAAAAGAAAATATTGATGCACAATCCGTAAGGTTCCGTGACACACCGGAAATCAAATGGAAGCATCGTTGCACAATTAGTGAGGTTCCGTAACATTCCGTAAGTCACAAAGGGGATGATTATGTAATCCACAAGGTTCCGTAACATTACGGAAAGAAAACAAGTATCGTTACGAAATTCGTAAGTTTCCGTAACTTTACGAAAAAAGAATCACCAAAAAAAGCAGAGGGGGGTGTACTTAGTAAAAATGAGGGTGCAAATAGCAACCAGGCCCACTTGGGCCCTCCAGAAGATTCCTCCAGAAGGCTGTTGCTTCTGGAGGAAGCAACCCTGCTCGTCTGGGCGAGCTGGGCGGCAGGCATCTCCCCTATTTTGCTATAAATAGGGGAGGAAGTGAAGTGGAAAAGGGTTCAGCCCCTTAGGCACTTCTCTCTCTTTCGAATTTGCTTGGAAAAATTGTTTCCGTGAAGAAAATCCAAGCCGAGGCGCTTCCGAAACGTTTCCGTAAGGAATTTCGCGAAGGTTTCGGCCGTTCTTCGACGTTCTTCATTCGTTCTTCATCGTTTTTCGATCTTCAACGGGTAAGTACCTCGAACCAAGCTTTTCGATTCATTCTATGTACCCGTGGTGGTCCACATTGTGTTTTGTGTATTTTTATTCTCGTTTTATTTACTTTTTATACCCCCTTTTGACGTGCTTAAGCCATTTTATTTAAGTCATTTCTCGCTTAAACTAAAAATAATATAAATTTCCACCGATCGTTTGAATTGTATTATCCGTTAACTTCGGTTAAAATGAATTCCGACCGTTCGGTTGTGCCGTAACCACGTTGGAAATCAAAAAGAGGTAAAATAATAAATATAATAATAAAAAAAATAAAAAAAATAATACCTTTTAGTAAAATAAAGCGAAAAATCAATTGGACGTTTTCTCTTTGGGATTTCTCATTCTTAACCGAATTGACTAATAACTAAAGTGAAACTAAGGCTAAAATCAACTCGCCTAGTCAAGCTTGTCCATAAAAATAGGTTTTTGAAGTTTATCATTTCAATTTCTTGTTAAGTAAAATGGGTCATTTTTAAGGTCCAACGCCTTAAAATGATCACCTTTCAAGTAAAAAGAATCACTTGATTCACGCATAAGAAAGAACTACGTAGGTCTGATTTTCTCATCCCAATTGAGGAATGCGTAGGAGCAAAGGGAAACACCCTTGTCGACCACAAAAAGAGAAAAAATAGAAAAAGGGTATAAAGGATATAAGGACATAAAAGGGAACGTAAAAATCAAAGTCATGTTTGCACATTCGATTAAAGGCTGCCGTCCCTTGTGACGGACGTGTGGGGTGCTAATACCTTCCCCGCGCGTAAATACAACTCCCAAGCCTTTCACTTAAAAGTTCGTAGATCGCGTCTTTTCCGGTTTTTCCGACGTTTTCCTCAAATAAACGTTGGTGGCGACTCCGCGCGTATTCCTTTCGTGGAACACGCATCCCGCGAGTCACGCGTCGCCCTCCCGCCGAAGGGTAGGTTGCGACAGTTGGCGACTCCACTGGGGACTGTTTTTTAGAGAGTTAGGCCATTTGATCTTGTGCAATGCTTTACCGTGACTTACTCCTTTGGGTGTTTCCCTTCATTATGTTCTTGTGTATATAAACTCTTTGTTGCTTTTAGTGCGTTTTAAAATGTATGCATGAAGTAAATATTTATTCATTTGATGCACACAAACACCAACACTATTTGCACACACTGTGAGTGAAAAAAAGGGCCCTATACCCGGGTTCATGGGAACATAAGGAGTGGAGGTGAATCTGTGATCATGCTAGGTCTCCGACTTGCTTGATTACAGTGAACCCTCATCTAAAGCTTTTCTCTTTGAAAACTTATTGTTGCTAGTAGTCCCTACTGCTGCAATATGTTCTTCGAAGAGGATGATACCTCTAGAAACCATCAAAAGAGATATGACTACCTTGGGGGTTATCACTAAATGCCTAGTTAGTTCTCTCCCTTATAGGTCCTTTAAATAGGGGCACGGAGCAAACACGCTGCGTGCCATTATTCACACTGCCATGCATAAATATCATATACCCTTTTGCTTATGCTCAGTGGATATTGTCATACTATTGCGCCTTTTGCATATGCATAGGGGTTCTGTCTTGATCCCCTCTAAAGCCATATTCCAGCAACAAGGGGAAACAACCTATGGCTACGTCCAACATGAGCCAGTCAAAGGGGACGTTGTGTCTAAAAAGGAGACAATGTCCCGGGCACCCGCATTCTTAAATTACATCTGTGTCATATGCATTCCTTCATGCATTCATCCATTCCACCCATGAGATGTCGGAGTTTTGATTTGCACGGCTTTTTGTCTCACTTTAGTAAGCATGGGGACAAATCAAACCGGCAAGAGGTTTTACCAAGTCAAAGTTAAAGGCCTAGATACCACCAGCATCAAGGAATTAGGGCGGTTGATGGAACCTCTCCAAATGCAAGCCTTCCGCAAGATTTACGGAAAGATCTTAGAGTTGACCATAGCAGAGATATCCATAGAAGCCATTGCATCACTCACCCAATACTACGACCAGCCTTTGAGATGCTTCACGTTTGGAGACTTCCAGTTGGTACCAACCATTGAAGAATTTGAGGAAATTCTAGGATGTCCTCTCGGGGGAAGCGCCTTAGCAGATTATTTGGCTCAACAGCCTCTTAACGACTATCAACCCGTGCATCCTGAATTCCCGGATGAGGACATCATGGCCTTGTTTGAGGAAAAATTGGACGAAGATCGGGACAAATGGACCGTATGGTTTGACGGAGCGTCAAACATTCTAGGCCATGGCGTTGGGGCAGTATTGGTCTCTCCGGACAATCAATGTGTACCTTTCACAGCCAGGCTAGGATTCGACTGCACCAACAACATGGCCGAATATGAAGCATGTGCCCTGGCCGTCCAGGCAGCGATTGACTCCAATGTCAAACTACTCAAGGTGTACGGCGACTCAGCGTTGGTAATCCATCAGTTGAGAGGGGAATGGGAAACTAGAGATCCCAAGCTGATACCCTACAAAGCCTATATCAAGGAATTGGCTAAAACCTTTGATGAGATCTCTTTCCATCATGTTCCCCGCGAGGAAAATCAAATGGCGGATGCGCTTTCTACTTTGGCGTCTATGTTCCAGCTAATGCCGCACGGGGATCTACCCTACATTGAATTTTGGTGTCGTGGCAAACCTGCACATTGCTGCTATGTAGAAGAGGAACGGGACGGTAAGCCTTGGTATTTCGACATTAAGCGATATGTCGTAAGCAAAGAATACCCGCCAGAGATTGCCGACAATGATAAGAGGACATTGAGAAGGTTGGCGGCCGGTTTCTTCATGAGCGGAAGCGTACTGTATAAGAGAAACCACGACATGACACTCTTGCGGTGTGTGGATGCCAGGGAGGCAAATCACATGATCGAGGAAGTCCATGAGGGCTCGTTTGGAACGCACGCCAACAGGCATGCTATGGCCAGGAAGATCCTAAGAGTAGGTTATTACTGGCTTACCATGGAAAGTGATTGTTGTGTCCATGTAAGGAAATGCCACAAATGTCAAGCGTTCGCAGATAATGTCAATGCTCCACCGCATCCTCTGAATGTCATGTCCGCCCCTTGGCCTTTCTCTATGTGGGGAATAGATGTCATCGGGGCCATTGAGCCCAAGGCCTCGAATGGTCATCGCTTCATCCTCGTATCGATAGATTATTTCACCAAGTGGGTCGAGGCAGCTTCCTATACCAACGTCACGAGGGGTGTAGTGGTCAAGTTCATTAAGAAAGAGATAATCTGCCGATATGGTTTGCCAAGGAAGATTATCACAGACAACGGCACCAACTTGAATAACAAGATGATGGGGGAAATGTGGGAGGAATTTAAAATCCAGCATCACAATTCCACACCCTACCGGCCAAAGATGAATGGAGCCGTGGAAGCGGCCAATAAAAATATCAAAAAGATTATCCAAAAGATGACCGTGTCATACCGAGATTGGCACGAAATGCTCCCATTCGCGTTACACGGTTACCGAACTTCAGTGCGAACGTCAACTGGGGCAACGCCGTTCTCATTGGTATATGGGATGGAGGCTGTGTTACCGTTTGAGGTAGAAGTCCCGTCATTAAGGATCTTGGTAGAATCCGGATTAAAGGAATCAGAGTGGGCTCAAACGCGCTATGACCAGCTCAACCTCATTGAGGGCAAGCGCTTAACGGCCATGAGTCATGGGCGCTCGTACCAGCAAAGAATGAAGAATGCATTCGACAAGAAGGTACACTTGCGCAAGTTCCATGAGGGAGACCTTGTGCTAAAGAAAATGTCCCATGCTGTCAAGGACAATCGAGGGAAATGGGCCCCGAACTATGAAGGGCCTTTTGTTGTGAAGAGGGCTTTTTCCGGAGGAGCCCTGGTGCTTACCAACATGGATGGCGAAGAGCTACCTTCACCCGTGAATTCTGATGTCGTCAAGCGATATTATGCTTAGAATCTGGGGCAATTAAGGATGTTGCTGCATGTTCTTTATCTTTGTGTTTTCTGGATTTCCCCAGGGATTCCCCGTCTACTGTATCTCTCAAAGAAATGAACGTGGATTCGAGGCTTTAGTCCTCACGTTGGTTTCAAACCTTGCGTTAATTTGTGATCACCTGAGCCCTTCCGCTCAGTTCATGGGATGCCCCAAGCGCTTAATTAAAATTGAACCTAAACCAACTTTCGCTAAAATTTGCTGCGTTTGAAAACATTCATGCATACGCATACGCATGCATATTGTTGTGGTAAAACAGGGGATGGATCATCTTGAGCTACCTTCTGGGGTGGGGACAAAACATGAACAGCAGAAACCAGTCAAGGTAAGACAACGACGCGGTCAAGATTGGCCAAACCTGGTTGTTTATTACTTGCAGGTACTTAGGAACGGATGCAACTGGGGATGGAGTCACGACCGACTGATCGTTGCCCCTTCTCTGCGCTAAGCAGGCAGAGAACGTCGCTGCAAGGCAGCCCCATATCCTTTGTATTCGCAGTTTTCTTTTACTGTTTGTTTTAAAAGAAAATAATAATAATAATAAGTCGACGCCTAAATTCTAACTTAAGTAAGTTCAAGTTAGGAAAAACGCTAACCCATAAGGAAGGAGGGGACATGGTTAATGTTCCTCTCAAAAAAAAAAAATGCAGGTTAGCTCGCCTGGGTGAGCCACCCCTACACCAAAATATAAAAGTGACGAAAGGGGGGACGTTTTTGCATTCAAAAACTTCTTTTCCCCCCTTTCAAAAGCCATACCCACAGGATTTACGAGTTTGTAGCCCTAGGGTCATCATTTTTCGCATTTCTTCGATTCTGTTTTGCGCTTTTATTCATCACCAACAAGTAAGTGTTCCATCCTTAAGCTTTCTAGCTTTTCATTGGTGTATTTTGATCTCCTTTTGGTGCTCTAAATTGTGGGAATGTGCTCAAATATGTGGGGGCAATTTTGGTTTGTTTTCTTGCTTGATTGGGTTGAATTGGGGGTTTGTATGAGATGTGCCTAGGCCTATAATGCATTTTGAAGCAATGGGACATGCCACATTGTCCCCTTTTTCTTGCTATTGATGCCTAAACGCGCGCCCACCAAGTGTTCGGTGAAATGCCTCAATGGCATTAGCGTGTGATTTTCGTAGGGAAACAACCCGTGGGGCATTTTGGTTTGCACATATTTTCTATTTTTTGGGACATGCATTCGGTTCCGAAAGGGCTAGAGTAATTGCCCCACATATATCCTAGGCCTAGGAACCAAAAGTTTTTATGCAAAAGAACACAAGAGGAGGTGCATAAAGTTACCCTTTTTGGCCAGCAATCAGCTATGAGCCACGCTACAATAATTTCCCTACGCCTAGATGTTTAGGAATTTTGCTCATCATAAATGTGTAGGTTTAGAATAGGTAGCAAAATACCTTTGGCAATTTACACTTTGGGTGTGGTATCAAAATACTTGAATGTATGTACATGTAATTTTGGGTAGTCAAAATGTCTCACAAAAAAATATATATATGTTGCATGTTATATAAAGAAAATACATTACAAAAATACCTTTTAATTTGAATGCAATTTTAGTCAGCAAAAGAAAATATACTTGAATTTGCATGCGGCTTTAGGTAGCAAAAACACTTGAATAAAGCATGAAATGTAGCACCTTATTGTGTAGATAGCCAAGATTCATCACAAAGTTTGTATATGCATAGGTATTAGAAATACCGGAATGTGCACGTGTGCAATTTTTGGTAACCAAGATGCTTTGAGTATGCATGTATGTAAAGTTAGCCAAGGAAGTACATGTGATGTAGGTAACAAATACACCTCGGAAGTACATATAAATAATCTAGGTGATGAAGGTGCCTTGGTTATGCCTGGGTGCATTTTCCTTAGTTAGAAGAATATCTTGTGCGAGTGAATGCTCGTAAGGAAGTATGTGCATGAGTTTGCTCTAAATTTACATTGATGTTTGTGTTTATTAAAGGAGGTTGTAAGCCATTTTTGTTTTAAGAGTAGCATTTCTTGGTAAAACTAACTTTCCAAATGTTTGCCTTCGCAGGAAATGGCCCCGAGGAAGCTTGCCTCAAAGAGGTCCAGGAAGGATAAGGCGGCCGAAGGAACTAGTTCCGCTCCTGAGTATGACAGTCACCGCTTTAGGAGCGCTATACACCAGCAGCGCTTCGAGGCCATCAAAGGATGGTCGTTTCTCCGGGAGCGACGCGTCCAGCTCAGGGACGACGAGTATACAGATTTCCAAGAGGAGATAGGTCGCCGGCGGTGGGCATCACTGGTTACCCCCATGGCCAAGTTCGATCCAGACATAGTCCTCGAATTTTATGCCAATGCTTGGCCAACAGAGGAGGGCGTGCGTGACATGAGGTCCTGGGTAAGGGGTCAGTGGATCCCGTTTGATGCCGATGCTATCGGCCAGCTCCTGGGATATCCGTTGGTGTTGGAAGAGGGCCAGGAGTGCGAGTATGGCCAGAGGAGGAACCGGTCTGATGGGTTCGATGAGGAGGCCATCGCCCAATTGCTATGTATACCGGGGTAGGATTTTGCCCGGACTGCTGCCGGAAGACGGGTGCGGATCATGCGCACCAACATGACCACCCTAACTCAGATATGAATGACTTTGCTGCTCAGCAACATCCTGCCCACCGATCATAATTCCGACCTCCCCCTGCCGAAGTGTCAACTGGTGTACGCCATCCTGACGCGGATGAGCATCCATGTGGCTCAGTTAATCGCTGATGCCATTTATATTTTTGCAGGTATGGCGCCTACTAGGCACCCTTTGGACCCAGATAAGTCCAACAGGGCCTTGGGATTTCCCGCATTGATCACAGGACTCTGCCAGTCGTTCGGAGTCCCCGTTGCACCTACCAAGGTGATTCGGCCGCCCATCACCCGGGCTTTTATTGAGAAGTATTACACCCAGAGACAGGCTCAGGGGGATGCTCCACAGGCCGCGGGCGCGCCACCACCACCTCATTAGGCTGGCTAGGCTGGGTCATTTGACATGGAGCAGTATTTACGGCATTTGGTTCGCCAGCAGGCGGCCAACCACCGGGCACATGTGTAGACTCATGATTGTCTGTACCAGATGAGCCTCACCATGCAGAGCCAGGGCTTTGCTTCTTTTTCATGCCCTACTCCAGACCAGTTCAGGGCAGAGGTCGCATGGCCCGGGGATTGGCCCGAGGCCCAAGCAGGAGAGGCGCCCCCAGAAGCTCCCGGCGATGGAGAGGAGCCCCACGAGGACGAGGAGATGGCCGATTTGCTTGACTTCTTGGGAGGGAGTGGAGCTACATGACTGGGAGATCCCCAGATTCATGTTTTCTTTCATATTTCTTTTATCATTTTTTATGTTATGTTTTGACTTGAGAGACTAATGTTTGTTTTTGTTGTTTCGATTGTCGTTTGTACAGCGCATACATTTTTTTTTGGATTGTTGCGTTAGTGTTTATATCGTTATTATCAATGATGTTTGAAATTCTGGAACCGTGTAGAGTTCTTCGTTTAGGAACATCGTCCAAAAAAATAATAATAAAACAAACAAAAAAATAAAAAATAAAAATCATAAAAAAAGGGAAAAGAGAGCAAATAAGAAAACAAGAGAGCAAGTAAGAAAAAAAGAGAGGAAAGAAAAGAAAAATAAGTTGTTTAGCTGAAAAACCGACATGCTTTTGAAAAGAGATGACTTCCAACTTTTCTTTGAAAAAATTCATTGATCATAACTAGTTTTTGAAAAAATGTGTATACGCCTAAGGGGAGAATGCTGTGAAAATTTTCCTGGACGCCCGAAATGGACTCGAATGAATGCACAAATTGATAAAAGAACATATTTTGGAAACATTGGGTTGATTTAAAATAGAGGAAATGAATCCTGAGCCCTAGCATCACATGACCATAAAAATTTGACACTTGAGTGTCCGCATAGGTGCATGCATGACCAGTTTTGCATAAAATTTCCAAATCATCATTTTTGCATTTGTGTCATGGAAATAATGTGGGGTATCCCTTTTATCCTTGATCCAAACCAAACCCCGACATGTATCATGTCTAGCCATTCTACAAACCTTGAGCCAAAATCCTGACTCACCATAAACCTTGACCCAGGGTGAGAATGTCAATCCTTACCCTCGGAAGCAAAAAAGAAGAGGAGAGGAAATTTCCAATCAAAGAGAAAGAAAAGAAGAGGAAAGGAAATTCCCAATCAAAGAGTGGGAGAAAGAAAAAAAGAAAAGAAAGAAAAGTCCCAACCAAAGAATGGGAGAAAGTAAAAAAGGAAGGAAAGAAAGTTCCTGATCAAGGAAACTAGAAGAAATGTGCAGAAAGGTCTTTTTGACCAGACAATATCCGAACAATACGGAATTGTCACCAAATGAACAAAAGGAAGGAAAGGAAACCATGACCTAAAAGTGGTCTTCTCCCTTTGATTACCAACCAAAATCCTATGCGTCGGTGACTTGCTCGCTTCGCGTCAAACAAGAACAGAAAAGGAAAAAGCCAAAAAAACTCAAAAGCCGGAAAACCTACCAAAAGAACCCGTTTCCAAGGGAAGTCCTATTGATCCATGATCACGCATGTAATTTTTGATTTGATAGGAAATAATTTGCAAAGTCAAGCCATGACATATCTATGGTTCGGAATTAGGATGAAACACTTACCTATGCGAGATTGATACACTTTGAGTGATTTTCTTCTATTTTTGTTGAACCCAGTGTTTCCTCTAAATGGTCATTTAGAAACGAAATGCTAATCATCCAAAATCTCATTTATGGTTATGGAGATTTCATCAGCGGACTCTCCTTCCCCGGTAGACGCATTGTTTTTCACTCAAAAAAGCATATGCTGCTCTAATCAATTGGGATATTTGTCTCTTTACTAAGGCATGTTTGCATTTTAGTGGAGAAAACACCAAGACTTTTTTAAGTCTCACAAGTTATCCAGAACTACGTAGGTCTGAGTTCCTCATTGGAGGATACGTAGGAGCAAGAGCCTCGCTTTTGTCGACCACACCACCTTTTGTTGCCATGACCCAAGAGCTGGTAACCCGCGAGGACACCTTCCAGTTATCCGCACCTCGTCATTCAGTGACCCCAAGTGTGATTGATGAGCAGAGGCCAATGTGGTCATGTGCGCCCTTTTCGGAGATGTCAGCATCTTCCGGTGGAGACTTTTTCAAGTCTCACAAGTTATCTAGAACTACGTAGGTCTGAGTTCCTCATTGGAGGATACGCAGGAGCAAGAGCCTTGCTTTTGTCGGCCGCCCCACAAGATCTGTCATACTGACCCTGAGGTCATGTGACATGCGGAGACAAAATTTGGTCATTCCGCACCCCTTTGCCATTCAGACACAGTCGTGTTCGATGGCACGCAGAGATAAATTATGGTCATTCTGCACCCTTTTGTCATCCAGAGGCGGTGGACCCGATGACATGCAGAGACAAAATTTGGTCATTCCGCACCCCTTTGCCATTCAGACACAGTCGTGTCTGATGGCACGCAGAGACAAATTATGGTCATTCTGCACCCTTTTGTCATCCAGAGGCAGCGGGCCCGATGACATGCGGAGACAAAATTTGGTCATTCCGCACCCCTTTGCCATTCAGACACAGTCGTGTCCGATGGCACGCAGAGACAAATTATGGTCATTATGCACCCTTTTGTCATCCAGAGGCGGCGGGCCCGATGACATGCGGAGACAAAATTTGGTCATTCCACACCCCTTTGCCATTCAGACACAGTCGTGTCCGATGGCACGCAGAGACAAATTATGGTCATTCTGCACCCTTTTGTCATCCAGAGGCGGCGGACCCGATGACATGCGGAGACAAAATTTGGTCATTCCGCACCCCTTTGCCATTCAAACACAGTCGTGTCCGATGGCACGCAGAGACAAATTATGGTCATTCTGCACCCTTTTGTCATCCAGAGGCTGCGAGCCCGATGACATGCGGAGAAAAATTATGGTCATTCCGCACCCCTTTGCTATTCAGACACAGTCGTGTCCGATGGCACACAGAGACAAATTATGGTCATTCTGCACCCTTTTGTCATCCAGAGGTGGCGGGCCCGATGACACGCGGAGATTTACATCATCTTCCGCACTTACAAGATCTGTCATACTGACTTTTGAGTCACGCTGACGGGCGGAAATACCCGAGTGGTTATCCGTATAAACATTCTTTTGCTATCTGTAAGACAGAACGCTTGATAGCATGCAGAGACTGACATCGTCTTCTGCACCTTTTGTTCCCTCGGGAACAACAAGTCATTTGCATGCGGAGATTTTATGGTCACCCGCGACTCTCGTCAACCGAGAGGAACGAAATTAGTGTCTTATCTTTACTTTCCTTTTATCTCCAATAAAAGACAAGTAAAGAGGGGCAACTGTCATACCCTAATTTTGTCCGGGGACCTTTGCTTGATGACATGTGACTTTTGTTTGGTCCTTGTAAGGTGCCTGGCACCCATCATTAGGCAATTTGTGAAATTCCGGGACATGCCGGAAAACAAAAGAAAATATTGATGCACAATCCGTAAGGTTCCGTGACACACCGGAAATCAAATGGAAGCATCGTTGCACAATTAGTGAGGTTCCGTAACATTCCGTAAGTCACAAAGGGGATGATTATGTAATCCACAAGGTTCCGTAACATTACGGAAAGAAAACAAGTATCGTTACGAAATTCGTAAGTTTTCGTAACTTTACGAAAAAAGAATCACCAAAAAAAGCAGAGGGGGGTGTACTTAGTAAAAATGGGGGTGCAAATAGCAACCAGGCCCACTTGGGCCCTCCAGAAGGCTGTTGCTTCTGGAGGAAGCAACCCTGCTCGCCTGGGTGAGCTGGGCGGCAAGCATTTCCCCTATTTTGCTATAAATAGGGGAGGAAGTGAAGTGGAAAAGGGTGCAGCCCCTTAGGCACTTCTCTCTCTTTCGAATTTGCTTGGAAAAATTGTTTCCGTGAAGAAAATCCAAGCCGAGGCGCTTCCGAAACGTTTCCGTAACGTTTCCGTAAGGAATTTCGCAAAGGTTTCGATCGTTCTTCGACGTTCTTCATTCGTTCTTCATCGTTCTTCGATCTTCAACGGGTAAGTACCTCGAACCAAGCTTTTCGATTCATTCTATGTACCCGTGGTGGTCCACATTGTGTTTCGTGTATTTTTATTCTCGTTTTATTTACTTTTTATACCCCCTTTTGACGTGCTTAAGCCATTTTATTTAAGTCATTTGTCGCTTAAACTAAAAATAAAATAAATTTCCACCGATCGTTTGAATTGTATTATCCGTTAACTTCGGTTAAAATGAATTCCGACCGTTCGGTCGTGCTGTAACCACGTTGGAAATCAAAAAGAGGTAAAATAATAAATATAATAATAAAAAAAATAAAAAAAATAATACCTTTTAGTATAATAAAGCGAAAAATCAATTGGACGTTTTCTCTTTGGGATTTCTCATTCTTAACCGAATTGACTAATAACTAAAGTGAAACTAAGGCTAAAATCAACTCGCCTAGTCAAGCTCGTCCATAAAAATAGGTTTTTGAAGTTTATCATTTCAATTTCTTGTTAAGTAAAATGGGTCATTTTTAAGGTCCAACGCCTTAAAATGATCACCTTTCAAGTAAAAAGAATCACTTGATTCACGCATAAGAAAGAACTACGTAGGTCTGATTTTCTCATCCCAATTGAGGAATACGTAGGAGCAAAGGGAAACACCCTTGTCGACCACAAAAAGAGAAAAAATATAAAAAGGGTATAAAGGATATAAGGACATAAAAGGGAACGTAAAAATCAAAGTCATGTTTGCACATTCGATTAAAGGTTGTCGTCCCTTGTGACGGACGTGTGGGGTGCTAATACCTTCCCCGCGTGTAAATACAACTCCCGAGCCTTTCACTTAAAAGTTCATAGATCGTGTCTTTTCCGGTTTTTCCGACGTTTTCCTCAAATAAACGTTGGTGGCGACTCCGCGCGTATTCCTTTCGTGGAACACGCATCCCGCGAGTCACGCGTCGCCCTCCCGCCGAAGGGTAGGTTGCGACAATGTATAAAACGCCAGATCCGACGACGAGTCCCTCGAAGGTACTAATACTTGAGACCCGCCCATCGACTTCGAGCAAGAAATGAATCAAGCAGAAGATGAAGAGAACGAGGATGTGGGACTTCCCCCGGAGTTGGAAAGGATAGTCGCCCATGAGGACCAAGAAATGGGGCCTCATCAAGAAGAGACAGAACTAGTAGACTTGGGAACTAGCAGTGGAAAAAGGGAAGTAAAGATAGGCACGGGTATGACCACACCCATCTGCAAAGAATTAACAGCCCTGCTAAGAGACTACCAAGACATCTTTGCTTGGTCGTACCAAGATATGCCCGGTTTGAGTTCTGACATCGTACAACACCGATTACCCCTAAATCCCGAGTATCCCCCAGTAAAATAGAAACTGAGAAGAATGAAGCCCGAGACATCCTTGAAGATAAAAGAAGAGGTAAAGAAACAATTTGACGTTAGGTTTTTGGCTATCGCTCGGTACCCAGAATGGGTTGTCAGCATTGTACCAGTCCCTAAGAAGGATGGGAAGGTGCGAATGTGTGTGGATTATTGAGACCTGAATCGGGCTAGTCCCAAAGACAACTTTCCTTTGCCGCACATTGATATCCTTGTGGATAATACAGCCAATTTCGCTTTATTTTCCTTCATGGATGGGTTCTCCGGTTACAATCAGATAAAGATGGCGCTAGAGGATATGGAAAAGACTACCTTCGTCACCCTGTGGGGAACGCTATGTTACAAGGTGATGTCCTTTGGACTCAAGAATGCCGGGGCAACTTATCAACGGGCTATGGTAGCTTTGTTCCACGATATGATGCACCAAGAGATCGAGGTCTATGTGGATGACATCATTGCCAAATCTAAATCCGAGGATGAACACCTTATCAACCTGCGGAAGTTGTTCGAAAGGCTTAGGAAGTATCAATTGAGGTTGAACCCCGCTAAGTGCACTTTTGGGGTCAAATCAGGGAAATTGCTAGGTTTCATCGTAAGCCAGAAAGGGATAGAGGTAGACCCCGAAAAGGTGAAGGCCATCCTTGAGATGCCGGAACCCCGTACTGAGAGGCAAGTCCGAGGTTTCCTGGGACGTTTGAATTATATTGCCAGATTCATATCACAGCTCACTGCTATTTGTGAGCCGTTGTTCAAACTCTTACACAAAAACCAAACCGACCGTTGGAATGAGGATTGTCAAAAGGCATTTGGGAGGATCAAAAAGTGTCCCATGAATCCTCCTGTGCTTATGCTGCCGGTACCCGAAAGGCCTCTCATCTTGTATATGACGATTTTGGACGAGTCGATGGGATGTATGCTGGGGCAACATGACGAGTCCGGAAAGAAAGAGCGCACTGTCTACTACTTGAGTAAGAAATTCACGGCCCGTGAAATGAATTACTCCCTGCTCGAAAGAACGTGTTGTGCTTTAGTCTGGGCGTCCCATCACCTAAGACAATACATGCTGAGCCATACCACCTGGTTGATATCCAAGATGGACCCGGTTAAGTACATCTTTGAAAAGCCAGCTCTTACGGGACGGATCGCCCGGTGGCAAGTATTGTTATCCGAGTTTGATAAAGTTTACGTCACCCAGAAGACGATAAAAGGAAGCGCCTTAGCAGATTATTTAGCTCAGCAGCCTCTCAACGACTATCAGCCCATGCATCCCGAATTCCCGAATGAGAACATCATGGCCTTGTTTAAGGAAAAACTAGACGAGGACCGGGACAAATGGACCGTGTGGTTTGATGGAGTGTCAAACGTTCTAGGCCATGGCATTGGAGCAGTGTTTGTCTCTCCAGACAATCAATGTATACCTTTCACAGCCAGGCTGGGGTTTGACTGCACCAACAATATGGCTGAGTATGAAGCATGTGCCCTGGCCGTCTAGGCGGCGATTGACTCCAATGTCAAGCTACTCAAGGTGTACGGGGACTCAGCGTTGGTGATCCACCAGTTGAGAGGGGAATGGGAAACTAGGGACCCCATGCTGATACCCTACAAAGCCTATATCAAGGAGATGGCTAATTCCTTAGATGAGATCTCATTCCATCATGTTCCCCGGGGGGAAAATCAAATGGCTGATGCGCTTGCCATGTTGGTGTCCATGTTCCAGCTAACGCCGCACGGGGATCTACCATACATTGAGTTCTGGTGTCGTGGCAAACCCACACATTGTTGCCAGGTGGAAGAGGAACGGGATGGTAAGCCTTGGTATTTCGATATCAAGCGATATGTCGAAAGAAAAGAGTACCCACCAGAGGCTTCCGACAATGATAAAAGAACACTGAGGAGATTGGCGGCTGGTTTCTTCATGAGTGGGAGCGTACTATATAAAAGAAACCATGACATGACTCTCCTGTGATGCGTGGATGCCAAAGAGGCGAACCACATGATCGAGGAGGTCCACGAGGGTTCGTTTGGAACACACGCCAATGGGCATGCTATGGCCAGGAAGATCCTGAGAGCAGGTTATTACTGGCTCACCATGGAAAGTCATTGTTGCGTCCATGTAAGGAAATGTCACAAGTGTCAAGCGTTCGCGGACAATGTCAATGCTTCGCCACATCCTCTGAATGTCATGTCCGCCCCTTGGCCTTTTTCCATGTGGGGAATAGATGTCATCAAGGCCATCGAGCCTAAGGCTTCGAACGGTCATCGCTTCATTCTCGTGGCGATAGATTATTTCACCAAGTGGGTCGAGGCGGCTTCCTACACCAATGTCATGAGGAATGTAGTGGTCAGATTCATAAAGAGGGAGCTGATTTGTCGGTACGAACTCCCTAGGAAGATCATTACTGACAATGGCACCAACCTGAATAACAAGATGATGCAGGAAATGTGTGCGGATTTCAAAATCCAGCATCATAACTCCATGCCCTACCGGCCAAAGATGAACGGAGCCTTGGAAGCAGCCAACAAGAATATTAAGAAAATTATTCAGAAGATGACAGTATCATACAAAGATTGGCATGAGATGTTGCCTTTTGCCTTGCATGGGTACCGAACTTCAGTATGAACTTCTACTGGGGCAACGCCGTATTCCTTGGTTTATGGAATGGAAGCGGTACTCCCGTTTGAAGTAGAGATCCCTTCCTAGAGGATATTAGCAGAATCGGGCTTAGAAGAATCAGAGTGGGCTCAAACACGCTATGACCAACTCAACCTTATTGAAGGTAAGCGCTTGACGGCCATGAGTCATGGGCGCCTGTATCAACAAAGAATGAAGAATGTGTTTGAGAAGAAGGTACACTTGTGCAAGTTCCATGAGGGAGACCTTGTGCTGAAAAAGATGTCCCATGTTGTTAAAGATAATCGAGGGAAGTGGGCCCCGAACTACGAAGGGCCTTTCGTTGTGAAAAGGGCTTTTTCCGGAGGAGCCCTAGTGCTTACCAACATGGATGGCGAGGAGCTACCTTTACCTGTGAACTCTGATGTTGTCAAGCGATATTATGCTTAGAATCTGGGGCAATTAAGGATGTTGTTGCATGTTCTTTTATTTTTGTGTGTGTCTTCTTGGATTCCCCCAGGGATTCCCGCCTATTGTATATCTCTCGTCACAATCTTTTAAAAGAAGAGAACATGGGTTTGAGGCTTCAGTCCTTACTTTGGTTTCAAAACCATGTGTTAGTTTGCAATAACCTGAGTCCTTTCGCTCAGTTCATGGGGTGCCCCAAGCGCTTAATCAAAACTGAACCTAACCAACTTTCACCAATAAGATTATTGCATTTGAAAACGTTCATGCATACACATACGCATGCATATTGTTGTGATAACAGGGGCAGAATCGTCTTAGGCCACAGTCAGAGGTCGAGACAAAGTTAAAGGCAGAAACCAATCAAGGTAAGACAACGACGCGGTCACGATTCGCCACACATTGTTGTTTCCTTTGCCTAGCCCGGAACAAACGGAAAGCGCCGCTGCAAAGCAGCCTAGTATCCTTTAAAAATTCACAGTAATTATTACTGTTGTTTGTTTAAAATAAATAGTGAATGCCTAATCTACCTTGAGTGGGTTCGAATAAGCGAACGCCGAGGGCCATGCTTATGTTTCCCTAAAAAAAATGGCAGGTTAGCTCGCCTGGGCGAGCAACCCTTGCACCAAAATATAAAAAACGAGGGAGGGGAACGTTTTCTACTCTCAAAAACTTCCCCCCCCCCCCCTCATTCAAAAAGGAGAGTTCACGGGAATTAAGGGTTTTTCACCCCTAGGCCACCATTTTTTCACTTTTTCTTCCATTCTTAGTGTTGTTACTCACTCCAACAAGTAAGTATCTCATCCTTGAGCTTTCTAGCTTTCCATTGGTGTATTTTGGTCTTCTTTTGGTGCTCTAAATTGTGGGAATGTGCTCAAATTTGTGGGGCAATTTTGGTTTGTTTTCATGCTTGATTGGTTTGAATTGAGGGGTTGTAGGGGATGGCCTTAGGCCTAGGGTGCATCCTAAAGAAATGGGGCATGCCACATTGCCCCCACTCTCTTGCTATTCATGCCTAAACATGCGCCCACCAAGTGCTCGTTGAAATGCCTCAATGACATATGAGCATGGTTTTGTAAGCTTGGGATTGTGGGACTGTTTTATATATATAGGGACAGCATGAAGGATTTAAAATGAGTGCCCGAATGCAATTCTAGAACTAGGAACCCAAGCTTTTAATTTCAATGCAAGGAAGCATGACTTATGCCTAGGAATCTAAATTTTGGTTTTGAATGTAAAAAGGCATGAATATTAGGACGTGTTTGGGAGGTTTTTTATTAGAATTTAAATTTGGCTGCCCCATGAGGAATACCTTGCACCTAGGTAGCATGGAAAATACCTTTCAACGGTATGTATATGTGTGAATATATGGCATAAAAATACCTTGCAAAGTGTGAGTGAATAGTAAATAATGCATTTCAAAATCTGTATGCGTAGGATAGGTAGCGTAAAAATGCCTTTCAAAATATGTATATTTGTGGATAGGTAGCGTAAAAATGCCTTTCGAAATATGTATATAGGTAGCATAAGGAGTCTTTCAAAAAAAATGTACCCATGTCAAAAATGGCACGAGAATGCTTCCCAAATGAATATATGATGTGGAATTGCTCCTCAAGTGTAGATAGATGGCATGAAAGTTCCTTTTCAAATGCAAGTATGTGCGTGACGTGAGATTGGCTCTCCGATGTGCATATGTGTATAAATAATGTGAATGAAACAACAAAAGTTTGTATGTTAATAAAATACTTCAAATGTGCGTAGGTAGTTTGTGGTAGCGAAATGCTTAGGATATGAACATGTGTAATTTTGACACAATATTTTGAGCATATGTATATGTATTCTTTTAAAAAATATATATATATGTGTGGTAAATAGAATATTTTGAATATCCTTGTATGTTGATATAAATAGTAGGATATTTTACGCATATGCACGTTCATAAATGTTTTACATTAAGGAAATGTGTGCACAAGTTTGTTCTAAATCACAAAGATTAGCATGCCATTTTTGCTTTAAAATAAGTGTTTTCTTGTAAACTAACTTTCGAAATGTTTGTCCTCGCAGGAAATGGCTCCGAGAAAAGTATTGCACGTCTAGACAGGCACAGGGAGACGCACCGTCGCCACCTCATCAGGCTGATCCAGCTGGGTCATTCGACACGGAGCGGTATTTATGGCATTTGGTTCGCCAACAGGCGACCAACCACAGGGGGCACGTGCAGACCCATGAGTGCCTCTACCAGCTCAGCCTCAGTCTGCAGAGGCAGGGTTTCGCTCCTTTTCTGTGCCCTACTCCAGAACAGTTCAGGGCAGAGGTTGCATGGCCTGGAGATTGGCCTGAGACCCAGGCAGGGGAGGCGCCCGCAGAGGCTCTCGACGATGGAGAGGAGGCCCGCATGGATGAGGAGATGACGGATTTGCTCGATTTCTTGGGAGGAAGCGGAGCCACGTGACCGAGGTCACCGCATTTTTTTTTACATATCTGTTTTTGTTTTGTTTAGTTTGCTATTAATGTTTTCTGTTATTGCCCATATTGTTGTTGACATTACTATTTTCTGTTTTGTTCATATGGTTACTAACGTTAATATCATTATTGTTCATTTCTGTTAGAAATTTTTGGCGTTATGGCTTTCAGTTATTTCGTCACCATTTTTGCGACTTACCATTTTCGTGCATTTTTCGTTCACCTTGGGGTTAGACGTAAGTAGGTAGTGTGCGCCCTCGTTCGCACGACCTTTTCAGAGAAAAAAAGAAAAAAAAAAAAAGGAGAAAGAAGAGAGAGGAAATGAAGAAATGATAAATAACTTAAAAAGGGAAAAAGAGGAAAAGGAAAAGAGAGCAAGTAAGAAAAGAAAAAGAAGAAAGAAAAAAGAAAAAGAAAATAATAAAAATAAAAAGTTGTCTAGCTAAAAAACAACATGCTCGTGAAAAGAGATAATTTCCAACTTTTATTTGAAGAAAAAAAATTCGCTGATCATAGCTAGTTTTTGAAAAAAAAATGTGTGTACACACCTGAAGGGTAAATACTGTGAAAGTTTTTTTGAACACCCAAAATAGACTCGGATGAATGCACAAATTGATAAAGGAACGTATTTTGGAAACACTGGGTTGACTAAAGTAGAGAGAATGAATTATGAGCCCTAGCATCACATGACCAAAAATTTTTTCGACACTTGAGTGTCCACATAGGTGCATGCACGACTAGTTTTGCATAAAATTTCCAAATCATCATTGTTGTATTTGTGTCATGGAAATAATGTGGGACATCCCCTTTTATCCCTAAACCAGACCAACACCCTGACATATATCATGTCCAGCCATGCTACAAGCCTTGAGCCAAAGTCCCAACTCACCATAAACCTTGCCCTCAAAAGAAAACAAAAAAGGGGAGGAGAAAAAAAAAGAAGAGAAAAGGTGAAAAGGAGAAAATTCCCGATCAAAAGAATTGGAAGAAAGCAAAAAAGGAAAGAAAATTCCCAATCAAGGATCGGAAGAAAACAGAAGAAATATACAGAAAAGTCTTTGGACCAGGCGACATCTGAACAAATACAGAGTTATCACCAAAGTAAATATGGAAAGAAAAGAAACCACGACCTAAAGTGGTCCTCTCCCTTTGATTACCAACCAAAATCCCGTGCGTCGGTGACTTGTTCGCCTCGCGCTAAACAAAAACAGAAAAGAAAAAGGCCAAAAACACTCAACCAAATTTTCCACCAAGAAAAACCCCATTCCCAAGAAAAAGACCTACTGATTCATGATCACGCATGTAATCTTTGATTTGATAGGAAATGATTTGCAAAATCAAGTCATGACATACCTCTGGTTCGGAATTAGGATGAAACACTTACCTGTGTGAGATTGATACACTTTGAGTGATTTTCTTCTATTTTTGTTGAACCCAGTGTTTCCTCTAAATAGTCATTTAGAAATGAAATGCTAACATCCAAAATCTCATTTGTGGTTATGAGAAGATTTCATCAGCATACTCCCCTTCCTCAGTAGACACATTGTTTTTCATCCGAGAAGCATATGTTGCTCTTATTAGTTGGAAGTTTTCTCTCTTTACTAAAGCATGTTCGCACTTTTGGTGAAGAAAACACCGAGACTATTTTTAGTCTCACAAGTTATCCAGAACTACGTAGGTCTGAGTTCCTCATTGAGGATATGAAGGAGCAAGAGCCTCGCTTTTGTTGGCCGCCCCAAAATTTCTGTCATACTGACACTGGAGTCACGTGACATGCGGAGATACCCGAGTGGTTATCTGTTTAAACTTTCTTTTGCTATCTCTAAGACTCAAAGCATGATAGCACGCAGAGACTAACGTCGTCTTCTGCACCCTTTGTCAATCGCGGCCAACAAGCCCGTTGACACGCGAAGATTTACGTCATCTTCCGCGCAGACAATTTTTGTCATACTGACACTGGAGTCACTTGACATGCGGAGATACCCGAGTGGTTATCCGTTTAAACTTTCTTTTGCTATCTCTAAGACTCAAAGCCTGATAGCACGCAGAGACCAACATCGTCTTCTTCACCCTTTGTCAATCGCGACCAACAAGCCCGTTGACACGCGGAGATTTACGTCATCTTCCGCGCAGACAATTTCTGTCATACTGACACTGGAGTCACGTGACATGCGGAGATACCCGAGTGGTTATCCATTTAAAACTTTCCTTTGCTATCTATAAGACTCAAAGCATGATAACAAGCTGAGTGGGTAAACGCGCAGAGACAAATTTTGCGCCCTTTATCATTCAGGAACAACAAGCTGAGTGGGTAAACGCGCAAAGACAGATTCTGCGCCCTTTATCATTCGGGAACAAGCTGAGTGGGTAAACACGCAGAGACAGATTTTGCGCCCTTTGTCATTCAAAAACACTAAGTCGAGAGGTGGGTGGAGACAAATTATGGTCATTTCGTGCACCTTTTCGCCATCCAGAGGCGATCGTGTCCGGTGGCATGCAGAGACAAATTATGGTCATTTTGTATCTCGCCGCCCAGGCTCGATCATTTCCAACAAAACACATAGACAAATTATGGTCATTCTGCGTCTTGTATCAACCGAGAGGAACAAATTCGACAGTATCAAGATGATGTGTCAGTACTGATCATTTTCAAATTTTTGTAGGTTCCGCTGGCAGGGAGGTTCATTGGCCGAATGGTGTTTCGCTCGAACGAAATTAGTGTCTTATCTTTACTTCCCTTTTATCTCCAATAAAAGACAAGTAAAGAGGGGCAACTGTCATACCCTAATTTCGTCCGGGGAGCATCCGTTGTTAGGATGCGACCCTCATTTGACCACTTCGAGGTACTTGACACCCATCGTTAGGCAATTCGTGAAGTTCTGTGATATGCCAGAAGTCAAAAGAAAGAATTGTAGCACAATCCGTGAAGTTCCGTGACATGCCGAAAAATAAAGGAAGTGTTAGTGCGCAATCCGTAAAGTTCTGTAATGTTCCGAAAGGCAAAAAATGGATGATTACGTAATCCGTAAGGTTTCGTAACATTACGGAAAGAAAACAAGCATCGTTACGAAATTCGTAAAGTTTCGTAACGTTACGGAAAAAGAATCACCAAAAAAGAGCAAGGGGATGTATTTAGTAAAAATGGGGGTGCAAATAGCAACCAGACCCACTTGGGCCTTCCAGAAAATTCCTCCAGAAGGTGATTGCTTCTAGAGGAAGCATCCTAGCTCGCCTGGGCGAGCTGGGTGGCAAGCTTGTCCCCCATTTTCCTATAAATAGGGTGAGAGGTGAAAGGGAAAAATGTTCAGCCCTCCTGGTAATTCGAGAATCACTTGAAATTAGTGAAAAAAATTGTTTCCGTGAAGAAAATCCAAGCCGAGGCGCTTCCGTAACGTTTCCGTGGGTGATCTCGCGAAGATGTTCAACCGTTCTTCGACGTTCTTCGTTCGTTCTTCATCGTTCTTCGGTCTTCAACCGGTAAGTTCCTGAAATCGAACTTTTCAATTCATTCTATGTACCCTTAGTGGTCCTCATTTGTTTCACGTGCTTTTATTTTCATTTCATTTACTTTCCGTACCTCCTTTTGACGTGCTTTAGTCATTTTTTTGCCTAATCAAAAAATAAAATAAATTTCCAGCGATCATTTGAATTGTAATATCCGTTAATTTCTGTTAAAATGAAATCCGACCGTTTGGTCATGCCATAACCACGTTGTAAACCAAAAAGAGGTAAAATAATAATATAATAATCAAAAAATATTTTTTAGTAAAATAAACCAAAAAAAGCAATCGGATGTTTCTCTTTGGGATTTCTCTTTCTTGATCGAATCGACTAATAACCAAAGTGAAACTAAGGCTAAAATCAATTTATAAACCAAACTTTTGTCATCGCCTAAAAAAGCCATTTTCAAAGGTCCAACGCCTTGAAATGGTCTTCTCCGCTTTTATTGGTTAAGTGTAGATTTCTAAAGGCCTAAAATCAACATGTAAACTTTATTACCTCTTTCAAAAATAAAGAGCTCATTAATGGTCCAATGCCTTAATGTCTTCTCTCTTTTCAAAAGAATCGAAAGATTGTTTAATGGTCCAACGCCTTAAATGACCTTTCATTCAATAAAAACATATTTTGCAAAAAGGATAAAAACAACTTAACCAAACACTTTGTTCACAAAGAACTATGTAGGTCTGATTTCCTTATCGCAATTAAGGAATACGTAGGAGCAAGGGAAACACCCTCGTCGACCGCAAAAAGATAAAAAATATAAAAAAGAAATAAAGACGTAAAAGGGAACATAAAATTGAAGTCATGTTTGCACATTTAATTAAAGGCTGCCGTCTCTTGTGACGGACGCGTGGGGTGCTAATACCTTCCCCATGCGTAAATACAACTCCCGAACCTTTCACTTAAAGTTCATAGATCACGTCTTTTCCGATTTTTCCGACGTTTTCCTCAAATAAACGTTGGTGGCGACTCTGCGCGTATTCCTTTCTTGGAAGACACACCCGCAAGTCACGCGTCGCCCTCCCGCCAAAGGGTAAGTTGTGACAAGGGTCATACCTTTTTATGAAAAAGAGAGGTTGACATGCATATCGGTTAATGTGCGGGCTATGGCAGTACACCAAAATGGATCAAAGTTGGATGACAAGACCACACATAAGTGACGAGGATAACAATGGAGTTGAAGATTTCTTGCAATTTGTCAAACATAATGCAGCACCCATTGGTGGACTATACTTATGTCCATGTGTTAATTGTTTGAATGGATGAGACAATCTTTGGATGACATTAGAACACATCTTATATGTGATGGTATCAGTCCAAATTATACGAAATGGATTTGGCATGGTGAATTACCACAAATGTCATCAACCCCGCCGACTGCTCCAGTTGACGAAGAAGTTGGTGATCATATAGAAGACATGCTACGTGATCTTGGACAAGAGGGTTTTAGGAAAGCACATTCACCTTACTATGAAAGCTTAGATACTGATTCTACGACTCCATTGTATATGGGATGCACAAAGTACACACGGTTATCAGCGGTCTTAGGTTTGGTGAATTTGAAAGCAAGATTTGGGTGGAGTGACAGAAGCTTCAACGAATTACTTTTGTTATTGAAGAATATGCTCCCTGTAGATAACACATTACCCAAGAACCATTACGAGGCAAAGAAGATATTATGCCCTGTGGGTATGGAATACCACAAAATACATGCTTGCCCTAATGATTGTATTTTGTATAGACATCAATTTGCTTAAATGCGCAGCTGCCCTACATGTGGAGCATCACGTTACAAAGTGAAGTTTGACGTGTTGATGCAAGCACATACAAAGATTGTCCATCAAAAGTGTGTTGGTATCTGCCAGTAATACCAAGGTTTAAGCGATTGTTTGCTAATGCATAAGACGCAAAAAACCTAACATGGCATGCTGATGGAAGGATTAAAGATGGATTGCTCTGTCATCCTGCTGATTCTCCTCAATGGAAGTCAATTGATGAGTTGTATCTGGAATTTGGACAAGATCCCAAAAAACCTAAGGGTTGATCTCGCCTCCGATGGAATGAATCCTTTTGGGAACTTGAGCTGCAACCACAGTTCCTGGCCTGTTTTGCTGATGATTTACAACCTTCCTCCTTGGTTGTGCATCAAACGGAAGTACATAATGATGTGTATGATGATAGCCGATCCCAAACAGCTAGTAAATGACATTGATGTCTATCTTGCTCTGTTGATTGAAGACCTCAGGAAATTATGGGTAGAAGGGGTTGATGTGTATGATAGGAATACTCAGGAGACATTCAGGTTGCGTGCAATGATTTTTTGCACCATTAACGACTTTCCGACATATGGGAATTTGAGTGGATATAGTGTCAAAGGCCACCACGCATGTCCTATATGTGAGAAAGACACAAGTTACATCCAATTAAAGCATGGAAAGAATACAGTGTATACAAGACATCGAAGATTTTTAAAAGCTTTTCACCTATACAGGCGAATAAAGAAGGCATTTAATGGCACATCTGAGTTTGACAGTGCACCGATTCCTTTGTCAGGTCATGAAGTTTTTGATCGGGTGAAGAGCATTGTCACTATATATGGGAAGACGCAAAAAAAGGATGGGTCCCACAACCAGATTTGGAAGAAAAAGTCTATATTTTTTTATTTTCCTTACTGGTGTGATTTAGATGTCAGACATTGTTTAGATGTTATGCATGCTGAGAAAAATGTATGTGATAGTCTAGTTGGGACATTGCTAAACATTAAAGGCAAGACAAAAGATGGTTTGAAATGTCGTCAAGATTTAGTAGAGATGGGCATACGACAACAGTTGCACCCAGTTTCAAAAGGTGTTCGAACTTATTTGCCGCCCGCATCTCATACAATGTCAAAGACTGAGAAAAAAAGCTTTTGTCATTGTCTAAAAAATGTCAAAGTCCCACAAGGATACTCTTCAAATATAAAGAGCCTTGTATCAGTGAGTGATATGAAATTGGTTGGCTTGAAGTCTTATGATTGTCACGTTTTAATGCAACAATTATTGCCTATAGCCATCCGGGGTATATTGCCTGACAAAGTAAAGGTTGCAATAACTAGATTGTGTTTTTTCTTCAATGCCATCTGCAGCAAAGTAATCGACCTGAAGCAGTTGGATGATTTGGAAAATGAGGATTCCATTATCATTTGTCAATTGGAGATGTATTTTCCACCTACATTTTTTGACATAATGGTTCACTTGGTTGTTCATCTAGTTTGAGAAATACGGTTGTGCAGGCCCATTTATCTGCGTTGGATGCATCCGGTTGAGTGATACATGAAGATATTGAAAGGTTATACGAAGAATCAATATCGCCCCGAAGCAAGCATTGTTGAAAGGTATGTGGCTGAAGAAGCCATTGAATTTTGTTCTGAGTACATTCAAAATGGTTCACCTGTTGGTCTTCCTGAAAGTCGTCACGAGTCCACCTGGCAAGGAAGGGGTACACGAGGATTCAATGTTGTAACCATGGATCGGGAACAGGTCTCACAAGCGCATTTATATGTACTAAACAACACTGCTGAAGTTATACCATACTTAGATGCTCACAAAGAATATGTTGCAGCTTGTCACCCAAACATGAATATGATGCGCGTGTTGCAAGAGCACAATAGGAGTTTCATTAATTGGTTTAGAAAAACAATTTTTGGAATTGACACTTCTTCTAAGACATTAACAATGTTAGCTGTTGGGCCTAATCTGAATGTCCTCACTTGGAAGGGGTATGATATCAACAATTATTCATTTTACACAAAATCGCAGGATGATCACAGTGTTGTACAAAACAGTGGAGTCACCATTGATGCTCATTCGGACCACTTTAGTAGTGTTGTAGATAACCATCCTATTCGAGCATTCGTGCCTTATTATGGACTAATCAAGGAAATTTGGGAGCTTGATTATGGTGAATTTAGAGTGCTTATTTTCAAGTGCCAATGGGTTAATGGAAATGCAGGTGTCTGACAAGACAAAATGGGGTTTACTTTGGTTGACCTTCAAAGGATTGGTTATAAGGATGAGCCATTCATCCTGGCAGCACAAGCAAGACATGTGTTCTATGTTGAAGATCCCAACGACTCAAGATGGTCAGTTGTTCTTCAGGGGAAAACAATTGGTATCTCTCCTGATATTGATGCTTCAACCCTTGATGTTAACGACATGCCAACCTTCTCCACAGAAATGCCTGCCATAAATGATGAAAATGAGGAGGATGATGTATATGCAAATCGTATCGATCATGACGAAGGTTTATGGGAAAATACATCTACTTGAATGCGGTATATAACACCATTTTGTCTACCTTATCCATTGTCATTTTAAATTTCTTATTATTTGTAGTTCATTACTATTTGATACATGTATGTTGTGGTAATTTAGTTGGCTTAATTAATTTCTGTATTTCTATGCAGGCATGGCAACATCCCCGAGGTCCCCGCCACCACCAGATTCTCCTACGGAAACCACAAAAAAGAAGACTAGACAAACTACCAGGATGCGAAGGTTGACTGCCAAAAGCTTAGATCAACCACGACCAACTGTCCATGTCAACCCTTCTACTGGTAGAGGATCTGGCCCTCATAAAGAAAAATTTCATAGTTACCTGGGGGTAGTGGCACGGGAGAAAATCCCTATCGTTCATACTACTTGGAAGGATGTCCCAGAAACTCTAAAAGTTCTTGTATGGGATGACATTTTGGTAAGTACGCTAAACTGGTAACTAGATATTTATTATTGGAGTAACTTATTCCAAAGTATTTAGAAGTAACATGTAAGCAAAACAGAGAACGTAAAATAAATAGAGAACGTAAAATAATTTCTATTTTATTTTAAAATTTTAATTTTAAAGTAACATGTAAGCAAAACAAAAAAATATGTACCAATCCAAAGGATTCGAAGGAACATTTCTTTTTAAGGTGACATTATTTTTAAAATAACTCATTTTTAACTTTTAATTTAGTTTTAAAGATAAATTTTGATTGATTTACTTTAAAAATAATTTGTCCCTAATGAAATATCATCTAATTGGATCCAACACCGTGTGATGAATAATACAAAACAATGCAGACAACAATAATTTATTATAGTTACAGACTTACTTTGAACAGCAGAAATTATTGATGTCAGTTGATTTGGGGAAAGTATAGATCAGTTCAAAATTTTTGTAGATATTGCAAAAGATAGTAGCTAGCTAGCACACTAAGGGAAGATTGGTGGTTGGGTAGCACATGTTAAAATCGTGAGTAGTAGTAGTAGTGAGTACCCAATCAGTACCAAACAATTGGGCGAGAGCATCTAGTGCCCGCCATAAGCTGAAACGATGAGTAAGATACACGTACATGGCAATATAAATAACTGTCAAATCGTGGCCAGAATATCTATCTATCTTCAGGTATGGTAGCAAGTCAACTTTGCATCAAGCCTTGCAATTTGGAACTTGCGGGGCAGATTGTTAACGAGAGAAAAAAAATTAAGAGGAAGCTTTGATATTTGTATGATGTTAAATCGCCTCGTTGGATTGGTGAAATGAAAGAGACGAAAAATAGAGCTTTAAAAAAAGTCAAGGGAATTGGAGGGGTTTTTATTGGTAGATTGTGGAGAAAATAAGTTGACACAACTATAGAGCCCAAAGAAAGGGTCTGACAAAACAAAACAAACGATATAGTAGTATTATTATGCTTTTATTCGTTAGCTTCAATCATTATTGTGGAGGGGCTCTCCACATGTCAAAGTGCTGTGCTTGGAGGGTCCAACCGGTGCAAAATTTTCATCTTAAAATGAAACATTTCATCATGCCAAGAAGCAACTTGTAACATGAAAGTCCCTCTAATTAGTAATTATAAGATTATTGGCAATTCCTCCCCTAAGTTGTTTTGTACCAATGTGATTCGGCATGTAAGGCATGTCTTTTGTAGTTTGTTCAGTGCTCCTGCAATTTGCAATGGGGTTTCATTCCTTCACTCATAGTGCAGCTTTTGTCATGGTCTTTTTTTGTTTTTATCTTGAGAATTAGGGAGTGCCCATTTGTGCTTCCCACAGTGATGTTGAATTGAAGCCAACTTGAGCATTCAGTCAGACCCTGTCATGGCTTCAACATCATCATGTCCACTATCCACGAGGGTCTTAGAGTGCTACAAAATAAAATGGCTATGTACAAAACATAATTGATTTAATTTCTCATTTCATCTTATAGTTACATATTTTCTTATGATTTACTTCCTACACTTACACTATTTAATCTGTTTTAGTCTTTATGGATACTAAAACAGATTTAAAAAGTATGAATACAGGAACTAGAAACCAAAATTTTAAAATTATATAAATATATATAAGAACCAAATGAATAATTAAATCGTCGATCTTAGTTTCTTCTCAGAACTCAATTCTAAGAAATATATATAAGATGCACCACATCGTTTCAGCTTATGGCGGTTTAAATTTGTACTCATTTCAATTACAAAATGTGTTTTTATATTATTTAAAAAATACTCATACAATATACAATATACTGTACCTATGAACATTTAAGCAGTATTCTTGAAAAGTATTAAGTTACGGGTATTATGACTAGTTTGGTCACGAGTTTAAGAAAGAACAATAGCAGCAATGTGGCCTTGCTAGTGTGAAAAGAACATTCTAACTGGGTAAATGGTTGTGAACATTTTCGATTATTCTATTGTTGAATCCAGAATATATAGAAAACGACCTCTCCTCTGTTTGTCACTTTGTGTGCCTTTAATTTTCTCTTCATGTGGTGGTGGACTGCAAGGAAAGCAAACTTGGCAGTTGTACTGAACCAAGAGGAAAGAAAACTTGCAATTAGATTAGTATTGAATATCGCTCCCAAATGAATTAGTATTGAATAAGATTAGTATTGAATATCGCTCCTCTTCCTCAATCTGAATTATCATGGTTACTGAACCAAGAGGAAAGAAAACTTGCAATTAGAAACAAGAATAATAGCAGAGATCAATCTCTCATAGGGAGATGTACCCATCTTTGGGAGAGAGACATGAAATATTGGATGGATGCGACACCGTGGGGGTGGGGGTCCAATTGTAGCTGATAAGAAACATTGTCAATCCAGTCCAAAAAATGTCTTCCTGGTCAGAGACAATGGTGGCGTGAATACCTTTGTGGTAATTAGTAATATTTGCAAGTGGCCTGCAGGAGATAAGGTATGACTTATTTTGTGATTGTTCTGATAAAGCCTGACAGGAAAGCTACTGGATGGCCTTCATGCAGCAAAACAGTCCTGAACCCTTTATTGAATGCATCTATCTGCAGAATAAAATGTTTTGAGAAATCTGGTATTGTGAAACTAGATGTCTAGTCATGTCTTCCCTGGGATGAATCCATAAATTATTATGGGTTGCTGATAGAAAATAAGTCTTATTTATAGACATTAAATAAAAGTGCAAGCCAAAAAAGTTAAATAGATCGTAGACTATTAGTTATATACATTGAGAACAAAATAAAAAAATAATTAAAATTAAAAGTACTTAATGAAATTTATTTATGATATAACAACTACAATATTGTTTTAAAAAATTAAATATAATAAAACAATGAAATACTATTCTAGAAGTGGTGGGATTATACATATGCTGTTGAACAATTACTTTGTAAGCTACTGAACATTGACTGCTATAGTTTAGCAACCAATCTCATATTTTGTGCGGAATACTGGTTGTTGTTTTGGAATGGTTATTTGCTGCATCGAAGAGTTTTGCGTTTTATTTGTCGAAGACGCTGAACCAACATCTCTATGATGTGTTAATGGGAATGAAAACTTAGGAAAATAGTGTTACCTCATGACCCTTTGATCCACCCAAGAAGCCATCTATATTTTGACTTAAATTGTCCATATCCTTATCTCGAACCAATTGACACACTCACATATGACATTGCACTAGTGCAACACAACATTAGCAAGTTAATGTCCTGCAACATGCAGGGATATTAATAAAGTGGAGAGAAATTTTTTTTTTGTTAGTTTAATGTCTTCTTTTACTTTGACTTTATTAGCCATAAAAAGACATAAGAAGAGAGTTAAATTATGTTTAATTTTAAAAAAATCACAAATATTTTGAAAACGTTGAATTGTTTAATGCTACGACATTATTTTAGCACATGGATTTAAACACTAATGAAAAAGACTTTTTAAAACTTTGGACGATACTTAATAAATCCTTACCCATTTTTAAGCATTAGCTTCCCATAAAATTTTTAATAGAAATAATGAATTTACAAATTAACCTTTTTGCCATATACTTTCTTCCTTGTGTTAGGCAACTTAATCCTTATCGCATTATTAGAATATTATATTAATTTGATTTGGGATTCCAAATTTTATTTAAAAAGTATATAAATTACATATTTGATTCCTTTAAAATATAGTTTTTGAAATATAAATCATGGATAAATTGTATAGAAATAATAATTGACTAGGAAATCAACCATTGAAAACTAATTACCTAACAAAATAGGGTGGCATCACAAAGGTAGATCATAAATGTTGAGGATATAGGAGTTAAGAAAGGCTTGTTGGACTTAGACAAATGGGCTCAATCAAGAATGCATATGAAGTAATTACGTAAAGGAGAAATCCTTTGAAGTAGGAATATGTTAACCTCTAGAGAAGTGAAAAGGTGTACTAAGATTTTACTTTTCTTTTGAAAATGGCCCATTACTTTTTTAACTATTGATTGTATAATCAATAGTTATTACTCTGTAATTTTGTTTTATAAAGTACAGTCCATGCTTTAATTAGAGGAGCTAAATTCATAAAGAATAAAGAAATTCAATTTAACAGTCCAATTTCATTGTTATGAAATAAACTTGTGTATTTTTTTTGTTTCACAAAAAACTACAACAGCTGGTCTGAAAAAAAAAACACAAGTTGCTACACACTCCTATAACTCAAGCCATTTAAGCCACTACAATTGATAAATTGTATAAGAGCTTTGGATGTGAATGGAATCAGAAATTCAAATTTCTATTACTTTCATTATACCAAAAAGAGAAAACTCCCTCTTTCTCTCTCTCTCTCACACACACACACAAGCCTATTTAAATCAGCATTTATAGCAACTGAAATGCTATTCTTTTATTTATATTTGTTGATTTGATACATTTATGTCAATATTAACACCAGAGCTGCGGGCTACATGTTCCTCCTAGCAACCTCCTCAGCCCCCTCACACTTTGAATAAACAAAGAAAAGAAAAACGGGTTGCTAATGCTGGGTAATTAATATTCCAGCATCACCCATACATAAAACACTTTAACATTTAATGCAAACACCCCCCCGACTTACATTTATATTAATTATTAACCTTACTTTCACTTTTACTTTTCCTAAAACTACCTTTCTCTTAATTTTCTTTTAACCCCCTACCACCCACTCCGAAGCTTTCCTAGGAAAATAGAGGGAAGTTAGAAGCAGGGAAATTGAAGCAAACAAACTCAAAAATACCAGGAGCCATTAATTTAAGAGTATTGTTATTTTCTTCTCTCTTTTCTTCTTCTTCTTTGATTTAGACACGGAAATACCAACAACCAGTAAGCTACTTTAAGAAGCTGTAGTTGAATCCAATATTTTATTACTTGAACAAGTTTGATAAGTGAGCTACTGGGATTTGTAAACAGAAGCATGCCCTCTACTTGTTTAACCCAATTCATAAGAAGAGGGGGGCAACATGAACTGGGGGTAGGGGGTTTCCAATACCCAAAAATATTACATATAGCAGTTATAAAAAAATTTAAGGAGGGGGAAGGCCCATGCCTGACCCCCACTGCATCCATCTCTGTCCATAATTCATATGTTAGGCAAAAATGACAAACTAATTTTAAAAAGTAAATTTTATTTCAAATGTAATTTTAGAACAAATTTCTAAATATGCTTTATCTAAGTTAATAACTCCTGTAGCATGGCCCACTTCTAATCATATGCAAAGGATGATAAGACACCCACCACTACCAAATTACCCTTTGGTGGAGTGGGAATAGTTAGCATGATGTGTGTGGGTGATGATGATGATGTAGAAACAGATGCAGTGCAGTGGGTCAAACGATAAAAACAATGAAACATACACCCTGCAACATATCTTACATTAGATTATTAAATATATAGTTGGTGGAGTGTTTTTCTTTTTCTGCAGAGGTGGATCCATGTTATTTTGTTGTGAATCTTTGTGTGTCACTTTTAATCTCACCCTTTGTACTGCAACTAAATTACATTTTTAAACTTGCAAATTGTACTATATTTATTTATATACCCCCTTCCCCCAAAAAAATTGAGAGAAAAAGGTCGTTTTCACTTTATTAATTAATACGAGAAATCCATTTTTTTCCAAGGGAAAAATGCTTCCATATATGTAGTTTTTAGTAATGTACAGCAGTAATTTCCTCTCACTTGCAACTGCAGTCTGGAAGAGATGAAAAGAAAATAGGGATTATGAAAAACATTAAGACCAAAAAAGTGTGGTTTGCCAAAGTCTAAAATTGTTTGCATTAGCTTAAAAGCATAAGAGAAAATTGTTTGCACTTCCCTTAATTCTTTAAGATAGGTTGGTATAGGTACACCAGACTGTTCTGTCAACTTTTTATAAGCAGCTTGCAACCTTCTAGTGGCTGGTATATATATTATTTAATTGAGGTGGAAATGTGGTCTATGCAGTAACAAATTTAACTTTGTCTATTTATTATTTTTGGCCAAATTTGACATCCCTGAAGGTTTAACTGCAAAAAAGAAGGTTATGTCCACCGTTGGGACCAGATGGAGGCAATTTAAGTCCTCCCTGACAACCAAATATGTATATGCTGAGAATGACGATGAACAAAACAAGGATCCATCTACTAAGTATGGTATTGATCGAAATACATGGGAAGAATTTGCAAAGACTCGACAGACCCCTACTTGGAAGGTTTAAATTTTAATCTTTTTACAGAACATTTTAGTTACGTAATTTAGTTGTTAATGTCTATTTTTTTAGTTGTATTTGAAAATGCTGACAGGGAATACGCAAAAAAGCACATGAAATTCAAAAATTCAATGAATCTCCCACGTACTCTCTCGTGGAGGCTACGATGTGCTTGAAAAAAAATTAATGGCCGAGAAAACAAAGTCAAGACTGAATGAAGGTGACAATAGTCAAAATGCAGATATGGTCGTCGACCCTCCATTCCCCTATTGCGAGACATGAGAAGTGGAAAAAGGCTAGGACAAACAAATTTGGGCAAATGACATCTACAGCAGCTCAAGAAATTGCAGACAAAATTGTAAGTTGAATATATTCCACAGTTATAAATTGTAATTTGTAACCATAATAACGAGTTAATTTGTTGTCAATGTCACAGGATGAATTACAAGAACAAGCTAAACAAGGAGCTTTAGTCCCACATGGTCGTCAAGACATCCTGAACACTGCCATTGGCCGTCCAGAGCATCCTGGACGTGTTCGTGTTGGTGGACATGGTGTGACCATAACCAGCTACTTTGGACATGCTTCCTGTGCGTCCCACAGTTCTTCGCCTGCGATCACCGCCGAAAGATTGGTTGAAATCATACAAACTATTAAGCAAGAAGTGAAGAAAGAGGTAGAAGATGAGAACAAAGACTGTATGGACAAGATGAAAATGGAGTTGGATGCGATCAAGACTGAATTATCCCAAATTCATACGCAACAGTCAGCTCCCCCAAGACCGTCTAACCCTGACATATTTGTTGCACGTGTTAGCACGAAAGAGAGTTGTGCTGAAGCTGCTAATAATGTTGTTGGTAACGAGCGGTCTACATTTGATACATGTAGTATGGGCTTATACATTGTTTGTGGTGACAGTACACAGCTGGTGGCAGGGGGAAAGGTCTTTGGAGTAGGTGGCACGATACACACTGTTGCTTATGGAGATGATGTACTAAGGGTGTGTGTTGACACTGTATACGATGGTGAAGCCATTGTCCCGTTACCTACTTCAGAGATTCAGTATGTCAGGGACGTCGTGAACTCATTCATTGGATGGCCTAGACATCTAGTGAAACCTTTATCTTATGTAAGTAATATAATAATCCAGCTGCCAAATTGTCATTTGAATACACACTTGTAATATTTGTTAAGTTGTTGATTAAATTTAATACTTATTTTCTGATACCATTTAGGATTCAGACCTTAATGTGCGGAAGCCAGATGAACATAGTAGTGATGCAAAGCTTGCAGGTGAATCCGATCCATTGGGAGAGTTGATGAAGATATTGTTTTATGTGTACCAAAATCCAGTGGAAGTGTCGTGGGAGGCGAGCCAATTTGGACTTCCTGATATTGGGGCAAAATTTTACATCACACATGTAGATCTAGCGGAAATAATATCAGGTGACAAGTGTTTAAACATAGCGATACTATAGTTGTGGACCATGTAAGTCATTTTCCTGCAACCTTTATGTTTGATTACCTAATAACCATTATTTTTAAATGTAAAACATTTAAAATAATCATGACTTGTCTTCCAAATAGATTTATGAATGAGTGCGGTAGAAGCAAAGCTAATCAGTCACTGTATGGTTTTCTGGAGCCTCAATCTATGCAAAATGCTAAGGAAAGACGTCAACAATGCCAACAATACATTGAAACATGGTTCAAGGAATCACAAAGGCAGTTGTATTTAGGAGCTTACTTGCATCAGTAAGTTCAATTGTTCTTCGAATTTAGGTCTTTTTTTTTTGTTGTACAATTATGTTATTATAATTGTCCAATTCAGGGCACATCGGCAACTATTTGTTCTCCACCCAAGGGAAAACACGATCGTTTGGTTTTGTTCTCTGAGGAAGAAGCCTGATATTTACATCAAAGGCGCAATTAACAGGTTCTATTCAAATATACAAATCATGGCATCAGTTGGTAATTGTTGTTACATATACAGCAAAAATGGTTGTCATATATATGCTATTTTTTTTAACTAGTGCAATAAAGACAATAACCAATTCTTTTCAAGGCATGTCTAATCAAGGTGCACCTAGGTGGGTTGAACCCAAGGTAATTAGGACCTGTTTGTAATGAACCGTTTGTACATCTTTAAGTGTTGAATGTTAAGTAACCATTAAAAATGTTATATGTAGAGTAATGTTCAAAGTGGAGGGTTTGAGTGCGGATATTATGTGATGCATTGGATGTGGTGCATCGTGACTGCGAGTTTGAAGGATGACTGGCACAAGGTAAACATAATGCATGGAGTTACGATTGTAACTTTGGTTAATATCTCTTAAGTTACTAATAATTTTATCTAATGTTAATTTTGTAGTGGTTTTTTGATGGATCACCGTTAGACGTAGAGGCCATCACAACAGTTCGGCAGAAATGGGCAACTTACTTTTTAACTTTTAGGAAAAGCAGTTGCTAAATTTGATTTGTATTATGTACAACTACATTTTTCCTGTGCTTTCATCAAAGAATTAGAACAATTATGGTTGCAACTTTGTATGTTGGATACATTAGAGGATCATTAATTCAAAAAAGGGTATTCAATTTGCATGGACTTATGTAGGATGCATGTCATTTGATGCTATTGTTCAGATTTCATTCCTACTATCGTGTAATTAGGATACATTTGATTAGATATGATCTTCGTACTTCCTGGTTTTGTGTTTGGTGCATCAACTTCAGCTTACCAGGTTCATGTGTCTCTTTCTCAATTTGTCAATTTCTCTTGTGCATCAACTTGAAAAGGATTGTGTTTTGAGTGAGCAAGCTCTACCTGCTGATCTTGTTAAAAGGTAATCCTTATCTTACAAGTTAAAAAAATGCTCCTAAGGCAAAAAAAAAAAAGTGTCTATGATTTCTATATTTTTAGTCAATGTTTGTCTTACTTTTTTCATTTTAAAATTGATGAATTCAGTTTTTCATTTTTACTAAAAAAAGTTGTCATTTTTTTTGCATTTGCCACATCAATGTGCTCACTATGCTGATGTTGGGGAGGTAGCAGCACACTCATAGGGTAAATACCTTAATTTCTGGATGGTGCTCTTGGTCACTTGTTACATAAGTAATTGAAATGCATGTAAGAATTCATAGTAGTAAAAATCTGATTCTGTATAAACATTTAGATTTCAAATGTATACCAGGAATCTTGATCCCATTTATTTGCTTGTAAGATGCATTTTATTTGTATGTTTGTGAGGATACATTTCAAATCTATTTCTATAATTAATGGTCCAATATTTTCACACTTGTCATATGTACATAAATGATTATATAAATATTGAAAATCATGATGATGCTTTTGGTTGGCATTATGTGCGTCTTATTTAATTTATAGGTACTAGAGACCAACGTAAAAAAAAAAGCATCAAAAAACGAAAAAAATAAAAAAAAATAGACATACAAAGACGGTTCTCATAAACATCGTAAAATGACAACATAATGTAGACATACAAAGATGGTTTCCATAACCGTCGTAAAATGGCAACACATACGAAGAAGTTTCCCGCAAAATGTCTTAGTATGTTGCAGTCTTGATGCCATCTACGAGGGTTTCCTACAACCGTCGTAAAATTATGTTCATACAAAGACAGTCATAAAAACCGCCTTAAAATGTAAAATATGGCTTTTTGAATCTAAGACGGTCCTCGGAACCGTCTTAGTATCCCGAAATAATCTGTAGACTTTAAGACGGTTATTAATGAAACGTCATAATTTTTACCACATACTAAGACGGTTATTTTGAACCATCTTAGTATTCAGAACCTACAACGACGGTTCTTATAACTATCGTAAATTGTCTGATACATTTTACGACGTCGGCTTTAACGACAGTTGAAAACAGTCGTGACATGGGCTTAATAACCGACTTAAAATCCATTTTTTCTAGTAGTGTTGGGATCCCGATTTGACTTTTGAGGCCATGGCTTGAAGCCCAACACCTTGAGGACAAGGTGTTTTTTATGGGTCAGGAAATGTTATGATGCAGCGCACACAAGAACACAACATTGTGGGACTGCAATTAGACAAGGAGGAGACAAACACTACCCACAGAGCCAAAAGGAAAACAAGCAGGAAGATTTCGTAACCAATTCTGATCCTAAGCGCTAAGTTGGCGGGTTCTCATTAGATAGGGAGGATATCTTGTCTGTCAGGATCTTCATTTTGTTATCAAGTCTGTTATTGCACCTTAGGACCTGCTGAGGAAAGAATAATCATCTTAGCATTTGGGTGCCTATATAAGAATCAAGAATGTAATAGAAATGCAAGCAATAACAATAAAAATTTTCCTTTCCTTTATCTCTCTTTCAGGAGGACTCTAGGCCTCAAATACTAGAAACATAACAGTTTTCTATAGCAAGTTAGCAACAGTTTTTGTGATATACCATAATTGTATTGAAACAACTAAACAAATAGTCAATTATTATGTTTTATGATATTCAACGTCTTTCAAATCATGTTTGCAGGTAGAAAGTGTGACACACTCAGGTCCAACAAAGCTAATACTTTACTTCACTGGAGCCACTAACATACTCTACACGTTTGGATGACATGTTGTGACTGTGTAAGTTTACCTTTTCCTTAGCAGCATTATCATCTATCCTCTGTCTTCCTTCACTATGTTTTTATCTGTTTTTCTAAAAGGTTTTTATTTGCATCTTTTGTCATTTCTATCGGTTTTAGAGATCTGCTCAAAAAACAAAATCATGCAAAACCCACTTTCTCTTATTTTACTACTTTTGGCTAGAAAAGTGATACTTCCATCGCCCCTTATATCTGGGAATATTTTGTATTTGAATGTTCTTCATTTTCTACTTTCTTACTATACCTCTCTCTCTTTTCTAAATTAAGTAAACTTAGGATTGTGAAAAATTGCAGTTTTATTGGATGATTGGTTCATATTGTATCTTTTGACTTTTGTTCCCAACCTACACAAAGTTCTAATTGTAATTAATTCCACGAAAGTGTTCAAGTTCATGACACAAAAGTATAATATAAAATCAAAAGCCTTAAGTAGCAACTTTTTAACAACATAAAAATCTTTAAATAAACGTGAATACAAATTTGTCTAGTAAGATCCAAAATTAACCCTCATTTTCCTTTTAAACATAGATCTGAAGATTTTACGGTTTATGTTTGTGGCTATGTGCATTAATATTTTACTTTTAGAAACTAATGATATTATTATTTGAAAACTTATTGCTCTCTATTTTTATTTAGAAGCTTCTATATCGACTTTTGTTGTGATTATTTTTCCTAGATCTTTTGTGCATAATAATGTTGCAGGGAGATTATGCATGCCATGAGGCAGCCCCGAAAGTTCAAATCCATCTACTGTCTGGCCACTTTGTAAGTTTTCACTCTAACGATTCCTTTCGCCGTCGCCGTTTATTGGGCATTCGGTGATGAGCTCCTTGACAACTCCAATGCATTCTCTCTCCTCCCAAAGAATGGCTTTCATGACGCCGCCGTCATCCTCATGCTCATTCACCAGGTAAAACCCAAGTCAAACAAGCTATCATTTTGTTCTCTGTTTTGTTCATTAAATTCATAAAAAATGAAATTGCGTAATTTTAAGAGCTATTATACCTTCTATAACTAATGGGATTTTATCTCTTTTTATTATATTATTACTCGTTTTATAATCATATTTCTCATTTTATCTTATACTTTTATTTTATTCTCTTCTTATCTCTCGTAAAATGAATTATACACAAATAGATTTTTCTATTTGTAAGAACAACACTTTTAAGGTCATATCTTTCTATTATTAAATTCATATCCAATTTATGATAAAATGTCATATTAGCTCAATCAGAATCAGAGAAAAGTTGAATCTTCAGGTCATTATCAATAGGATAAAAAAGACCTAAGCCCGAAGCACCTTTCAAATATCTCAGAATTCTTAAGACAACCTGTAAGTGAGGAGTTCTAGGCTTGGAAACAAATTGACTAACTTATTGCATAGCAAAATCAATGTCTGGTCGGGTGTTGGTTAAGTAAAGAAGTCTTTCAATAAGCCTCTTGAAAGAAGTGACATCCTTTATAAGATCTCCCTCATCAGAGTTCAATCTAAGCAATGGCTGGTTTGCAACCAGTAAGACCAAATTCAGAAAGTAATTCTAAGCAATACTTTCTCTGATTCAAAATCAAGCCAGTCTTAGATCGTGCAACCTTAAAGCCCAAGAAAAACTTTAAATCACCTAAATCTTTGATGTGAAACTGATCATGAAGTTGTTGTTTGACTGCATTGATTTCAACTAGACTATTTCCAGTAAGGACAACATCAACAACATTGTCGCAACCTACCCTTTTGCGGGCGAGCGAGGCGAGGCTCACGGATGCGTCTTCCATAGGAGGAAAATGTGCGGAGTCGCCACCAACGTTTATTGAAAGGAAAACGTTAGAAAAACCAAAGGAAACCGGTCATGAAGAATATTCCAGATCCAGGAGTTATCTTTACGTTTGAGAAAGGTATTAGCACCTCTCACGTTTGTCCCAAAGGACAACAGCCTTAGATTAGAATTGTGTGAAATTATGTATCTAAACTTTTATTTCCTTTTTTTATTTTTGAGGTCAACAAAAGCGGGGCTCTTGCTCCTACGTACCCTCCATCGAAGAGAAAATCAGACCTACATAGTTCTTTCAAAAGGGGCGAATCAAGTGATTCTTTTTACTTGGAAGGGGGTCATTTAAGGCATTGGACCTTAAAATGATCCATTTTAATTGGTGAGAAAGCTAAGGCATTGGACCTCTAACCATCTCACGAGGTCAACAAAAGCGGGGCTTTTGCTCCTACGTATCCTCCATCGAAGAGGAAATCAGACCTACGTAGTTCTCGCGAATGCGGTAAAGTTACATGTTGATTTTATGCTTTTGAACGGTCCATGTTAACCGGTAAAAGCAAAGAGGACCGTTTAAGGCGTTGGACCCTAAAGCAGTTTTCAGTGATTTTTGCAGACAAAGCTTGATTTGTGAGTTGATTTTAGCCTTAGTTTCACTTTGGTTATTAGTCAATTTATTCAAGGAAACTTCCAAAGAAAAACGTCCGATTGATTTTTTTTATTATTTTATTTAAAGATATTTTTATTATTTTATTATTATTTTGTCCTTTTTTGGTTTAACCGAGGTTACAGCGTGAACGATCGGTTAGATTTTGTTTTAATAGTGATTAAACTAGATTACAATACAAATGATCGGTTGAAATTCATTTCATCATTTATTAGGCGAGAGAACGGCTTAAACGATTGGTTAAAGCTCGTTAAAAACGGAAGAAAAGAAACCAAAATTGAACGAAATAAAGATGAAAGCAAAAAAAAAACAAGAAATGAATTAAAAGTCTCGGATTTGGAAACTTACCTGTTGAAGAACGAAAAACGGATGAAGAACAGAGGAAAACCTTCACGGATTTGCTTACAGAAACGTCTCGGACGCGTTACGGAAGCACCTCGGCTTGGATTTTCTTCACGGAAACGATTTTTCTCACTAATTTCAAGTGATCCTCAGATACCAGGAGGGTTGAAAATTTTTTTTCTTCCCTCCTCCCCCTATTTATAGGGAAAAGAGGGAGAAGCTTGCCACCCAGCTCGCCCAGGCGAGCTAGGTTGCTTCCTCCAAAAGGCACCGCCTTCTAGAGGAATTTCTTGGAAGGCCCAAGTGGGCCTGGTTGCTATTTACACCCCCTGTTTACTAAATACACCCCCTGCCTTTTTTTGCTGATTCTTTTTCCGTAACGTTACGGAACTTTACGAATTCCGTAACGATACTAGTTTTCCTTTTGTAATGTTACGAAACCTTACGGATTACGTAATCATCCCTTTTTTGGCTTTTGGAATGTTTCGAAACCTCACGGATTGTGTAACAATGCTTCCTTTTGATTTCTGGCATGTTACGGAACTTCACGGATCGTGCAACAATGCTTTCTTTTGACTTCTGGCACGTTATGAAACTTCACGTATTGTGCAACAATGGGTGCCAAGTACCTCGAAGCGATCAAGCAAAGGTTGCATGCCATCAAACAATGGTCCACGGACGAAATTAGGGTATGACAGTTGCCCCTCTTTACTTACCTTTTATCGGAGATAGGAGGAAAGCAAAGATAAAACACTGATTTCGTCCGTCTTATTCCTTTTCCGTAATTAATCTATGATGCCTCCTGAAGGTCATCCTTTGCCCATCATGGGAATTTAATTGATCTCAATCACAATAGTCCCAACCCAAAACGATTTGAAATAAGTGACTCCCGTTTCTCCTTCTTCTTTCTCTGTATAACACAAAACAAAACAAACAAACAAACAAAAATAACATAATATATACGTATACACATGTTTGGTGAAGGAACCGATTGGGAAAATAACAAAAAACCCTATTTTCCCCTCACCAAAGGCTCCGTACTTGATAACGGAGGATGCATGAATGACAATCAATTCATGGGGCTCCGAATAAGATGGTGGAGGATGCATGAATGGCAATCAATTCATGGGGCTCTAAATAAGATTTGATGGCGGAGGATACACGAACAGTGCTAGGCAATCAATTCGTGGAGCTCCGGACTCGACGGTGGAGGATGCATGAATGGCAATCAATTCATGGGGCTCCGAATAAGATTTAATGGTGGAGGATGCATGAACAGCGCTTGGCAATCAATTCGTGGGGCTCCGGACTCGATGGTGGAGGATGCATGAATGACAATCAATTCATGGGGCTCCGAATAAGATTTGATGGTAGAGGATGCACGAATAGCGCTAGGCATTCGTGGGGCTCTGGACTCGATGGTGGAGGATGCATGAATGGCAATCAATTCATGGGGCTCCGAATAAGATTTGATGATAGAGGATGCATGAACAGCGCTAGGCAATCAATTCGTGGGGCTTCAGACTCGATGGTGGAGGATGCATGAATGGCAATCAATTCATGGGGATCCGAATAAGATTTGATGGTGGAGGATGCATGAACAACGCTAGGCAATCAATTTGTGGGGCTGTGAACTCGATGGTGGAGGATGCATGAATGGCAATCAATTCATGGGGCTCCGAATAAGATTTGATGGTAGAGGATGCACGAACAGCGCTAGGCAATCAATTCGTGGGGCTCCGGACTCGATGGTGGAGGATGCATAAATGGCAATCAATTCATGGGGCTCCGTGTAAGATTTGATGGTGGAGGATGCACGAATAGCGCTAGACAATCAATTCATGGGGCTCCAGACTCGATGGCAGAGGATGCATGAATGGCAATCAATTCATGGGGCTCCGAATAAGATTTGATGGTGGAGGATGTACGAACAGTGCTAGGCAATCAATTCGTAGGGCTCTGGACTCGATGGTGGAGGTTGCATGAATGACAATCAATTCATGGGGCTCCAAATAAGATTTGATGGTGGAGGATGCACGAAAAACGCTAGGCAATCAATTCGTGGGGCTCCGGACTCGATGGTGGAGGATGCATGAATTGCAATCAATTCATGGGGCTCCGAATCAGATTTTATGGTGGGACCGAATGATCCACCGGGTTCTTTCACCTAAAAGGCGAACATGCTTTAGCAAGGAAAAATAAATCATTCACGAGAGCACCATATTTTAGAGAAACAATATGCTTATGCAAAAATAGTTTTCCTTGTAACCGAAAATGAAGGGTAGGATGTCAACGTTTAGCTTTAAAATGAACATTCAAGGGAAACGTCGGGTCAAACTGAAACTGTGAATAAAATCACTCATGGTGTATAAAAAACTCACACAGGTAAGTGTTTTACCCTAATTCCAAACCATAGCTGCACCATGACTTTATTTTGCACATGATTTCCTATCGAACTAAAAGATTACACGCGCGATCACGAATCAATAGGATTTTCTCGAGGGTAGTGTTTTTGGAGAGGAAGCTGGATGTTTCGGTCTTTTCCTCTTTGTTTATGTGGGGCGGGACATTGCCAGTCGGGAGCGACCTTGAATGGCAATCCCAAAGCAAGAACCACTTCAAAATGGGTTTTCCCTTTGCCGGCGGTCATTTACCTCGCCAAAAATTTATCTAGTCTGAAGATCTTCTGTTCTCTTTCTTGGTTTCCTTTATTGATCGGGAATTATTCTGTTTTCCTCCGATCTTTTCCTTTTTACTTTCTTCCGATCTTTGATCGGGAATCCTTCTTTTCCTTTTCTTTTCTTTCTTTTCATTTCTTCCTTTTTTTTCGATCTTTGATTGGGAATTCGGGTTTTAGCATTCGTTATTCGCTCTCCCTTGAGGAGATTCTGCTGTCCTCTTCTTCAGGGGAAAGGATGAGGATTCTCTTCATGGGCCAAGGTTCAAAGTAGCTTAAGGTTGTGTCTTAACATGGTCTTTTCATCGTGCGTGCCCGATTTTGATATTTGGGGCAAAACAAATTCATGTGTCAGGGTGTCGGTTTTGAGTTAAACTCCCATATTATTTCCATGAGGCACGCGTAACAATGATGATTTAGAAACAACGTGCAAAATTAGTCATGCATACAGCTAGGTGGGTACTTAAGCATCCAGTTTATGGCATTGTGATACTAAGGCTTGGGATTTACGTAAGTAGACCCAACGTTTCCAAATCATGTTCTTTCATTGGTTCAATGAATCCATCCATTCCTATCTCGGTTATTTTGGAAAATAAACTCTTAGTGTCAATTTCTTGTTTCCAAAAGATACGTTTGCTCTCTACGAATGATTTGTGCTTCCTACGACCATAACATGCCAACCTTCGAGGTCTTTCTTTCTCTTTTCTTTTTGTTTCATTTTTTCTTATGCATGTTTGCAAAAAACTATACATCCATCGTTATCTATGAGAAAAGCTTTTTTCTCTGTACACCTACGTTCATATACGCGAAAAAAAAACTTTTTTCTCTATATACACACGCATTGAAAAACTCTTTCTCTTTATATCGACATGGTCTATATAAAACCTCTATTCCTTTTCAAAGATTTCCTTTTCCTTTTTCAATATACACTCGTTGTTTATACAAAAAATTCCTTTATATACACTCATTGCTCATATACAAGAATTTCTTTTCACACATTGTTTATATACAAAAAATTCTTTTATTTTCTTTATATACAGATATGACATTTTGTTCCCAACGCCTCTTTCTTTTTCTATTCTTGGCATTATCACGACGTTTGTTCATTTTATTTTAGGATGACGTTCCTAAATGAAAACTCTACACGGTTCCGGAATCTCAACAAACATTATTGACAATAACGAAATAAGCACTAACGCAACAATCCAAACAAAATGTATGCACAAAACAAAAGACAAACGAAAAACAAACGTTAGTCCCTCAAGAGACATAAAAATGAAAAGAATACGAATCTGGGGATCCCACGGTCATGTGGCTTCGCATGCCACCGGACTCTTGGGTCACGGTAACAAAAGGTGGGGTGGTCGACAAAAGCAGGGCTTTTGCTCCTACGTATCCTCAATTTGTGATGAGGAACTCAGACCTACATAGTTCTTGATAACTTTGAGACTAAAATAATCTCAATGTTTTTTCACTAAAACACGAACATGCTTTAGTAAAGAAACAAAACCTCCAACTGATCAGAGCAACATATGATTTTTTGATGAAAAATAATGTGTCTATTGGGGAAGGAGAGTATGCTGATGAAATTTTCTCATAACCATAAATGAGATTTTGGATGTTAGCATTTCGTTTCTAAACGACCATTTAGAGGAAACATTGGGTCCAACAAAAACAGGAGAAAATCACTCAAAGTGTATCAATCTCACATAGGTAAGTGTTTTATCCTAATTCCGAACCATAGATATGTCATGACTTGATTTTGCAAATCATTTCCTATCAAATCAAAGATTACATGCGTGATCATAGATCAATAGGACTTTTTTTTTGGGAATGGATTTTTTGGTGGGGAATTTGGCTTTGAGTGTTTTTGCCTTTTCCTTTTCTGTTTTTGTTTAGTGCGGGGCGAGAAAGTCGCTAGCGCACAGGATTTTGGTTGGCAATCAAAGGGAGAGGACCACTTTAGGTCGTGGTTTCCTTTCTTTTTCTTGTTTACTTGGTGACAATTCTGTATTGTTCAGATATTGTCTGGTCCAAAGACCTTTCTGCATATTTCTTATATTTTCTTCCGATCTTTGATCAGGAACTTTCTTTCTTTTTTTTTTGCTTTCTCCCACTCTTTGATTGGGAATTTTCCTTTTCCATTTTTTTTGTTTTCTTCTGAGGGCAAGGATTGACATTCTCGCCCTGGGTCAAGGTTTATGATAAGTTGGGATTTTGGCTCAGGCTTGTAGAATGGATGGTCATGATATATGTCAGGGTTTGGCCAGCGGTTCAGGGATAAAGGGGATGTCCCACATTATTTCCATGATACACATGCAACAATGATGATTAGGAAATTTTATGCAAAACTGGTCATGCTTGCACCCATGTGGACACTCAAGCATCAAGTTTTTATGGTCATGTGACACTAGGGCTCATGATTCATTTTCCCTATTTATGTCAACCCAGTGTTTCCAAAATATGTTCCTTTATCAATTTATGCATTCATCTGAGTCCATTTTGGGCGTTCGGGAAAATTTTCACAGCATTCACTCTTCAGGTGTATTACACACATTTTCTTTCAAAAACTGGTTATGATCAGTGAATTTTTCAAAGAAAAGCTGGAAGTTATCTCTTTTCAAAAGCATGTTGGTTTTTTTTCAGCTAGACAACTTATTTTTTTGTTTTCTATTTTTTTCATGAGGTATTTTGCTACCTAAACATATGTATATTTTTGGGTGGTATTTTTGCTATATATATGCATATCCCATGTATCTTGCTACCTAAACATACATATATATATTTTGTGAGGTATTTTTGCTATATACATGCATATCTAAGTTATCTTGCTACCTAAACATACATATATATATTTTGTGAGGTATTTTTGCTATATACATGCATATCTAAGTTATCTTGCTACCTAAACATACATATATATTTTGTGAGGTATTTTTGCTATATACATGCATATCTAAGGTATCTTGCTACCTAAACATACACATATATATTTTGTGAGGTATGACTACCTTCCGAGCTTGTGCTTGTTTTAGTTAAATTCCTAGGATCATGAGCAACTAGGTGTGTCCTACTATGACTTGAGAAACAAAGGGTGATCAAATAACAAGCAGAAATTTAAAGGGTACTAGGTTGCCTCCTAGTAGCGCTTCTTTAACGTCTTGAGCTGGACGCGTGATGACTTGTCAGTCACGGACCTAGTACTTTTGCTTATCTTTGGCTTTGGACTTAGTCGCCTGCTGGTCGACCACAGGTCGTAGGCAACGCTCCAGCTTTTGTAGATGAGCTGAGGTGAACTCTAGATGTGGTGGCGGTTAGTCTGTTGCCCGCTGCCGGCCATCCCCAGGCTGCTGTGGTGCTTCACCCTATGCCTGCCTGGGGGCGCAATACTTCTTGATGAAAGCTCGATTAGTAGGGGGCCTGATGACCTTGCTGGGGGCGACAGGCACTCCGTAGAACTGACAGAGGCCTGTAATCAGAGTTGGTAACTCCAAGACCCTGTTGGACTTCTTCGGGTCCACTGGGTGTCTTGCAGGTGCGATCCCTGCAAATAATAGGTGACATCAGAAATCAGTTGAGCGATGTGCATACTTACCTATGTCATGATGGCGTGACCTTGCTGGGGGGAACGGGCACCCTGTAGGACTAACAGAAGCCCGTAACCAGAGCTGGAAACCCAAGGGCCCTGTTGGACTTCTCCGGGTCCACTGGGAGTCTTTGTGGGTGCGATTCCTCCACAAGGGTAGATCGGCATTGTGGCCGCTGGACAGAATGTTGCTAAGTAGCAACGTCATCCATATCTGTGTAAGAGTGGTCATGTTGGTGCACATGATCCAAACTCGACTCTTTGCAGTGGCACGGGTGAAATCTTACCCCAGTATGCATAGTAGTTGCATGATAGCCTCCCTCTCTGGTTGTGCTCACACAGTTGGTCGCCCTCCAATATCAGGGGGTGGCCCAAGAACTGATAAAAGGAAACTACTGGCCCCTTAACCGGGAGCACAAGTCTCGATTAAGCATTAAGGGCAGAGGACCTTAAATTCTCTTAAGGTGTGGATATGGAGCCCACTGAAAGTGAGGACGCATAGCCCTCTAAAGGCGGAGGCGTGCAGCCCTCCGAAGGCAAGGACGTGTAGCCCTCTGAAGGTGAGGACATGTAGTCCTCTAAAGGTGAAGACATGTAGTCCTCTGAAGGTGAGAGCGTGTAGCCCAATGAAGGCGAGGGCATGTAGTCCTATGAAGGCGAGGGCATGTAGCCCTCTGAAGGTGAGGACGTGTAGCCCTCTGATGGCCAGGATGTGTAGTCCTCTGAAGGTAAGGGTGTGCAGCCCTCTAAAGGTGAGGGTAGTAGTACCCAAGGGTCCACCCTTATGAGAAAGCAAGAGATTGACTCATCGAGAGGGTCGGTCATCCCAAACTCACAAGATTGGACATTAGATGTAGGAAATCTATGTAGTTAACATGATTTTTAGGGATGTAGATATATGCAACCTTTGTCATGAAATTTGGTAAGTGCGGACTTCATTTGAAACAATGCAATGTAATGGAAAGTTGTACAATGTTCATGATTCTTTCCCTATTTTTGATTTTGATTTTGATTTAAATTTTTTTTGGAAAACACAAATTGACTGTCCTTTTGAAAGAGGTGATAATTCATGCAACCTTATCCTATCTTTTGCAAATATCTCCGGGAACTCCCTCAGAGTGTGTGTTCTATTTGATTTAGTCACTTGACCATTTTGGAGTGACGGCAATGGAGTTGTTTGACATTTAATCAATCCATTGAAATTCCAGGGTTTGTCCCCCTTTTTTTTGTTTAAAAACATCGGCGGGTGAGAACTTTTGATCTGCCCCTATGTTCACTTGAGGCTCATGCACGATGCCCCTCATTGCCCCAGTGTAAGGCTTTGAGGTACCAATTGTTATCTTTCGTCATGACCTTGTAGCTGGGAACCTATTGGGTGAGAACCTCTAATCTGCCCCTAGGTTTACTTGAGGCGCATGCACGGTGCCCCTCATTGCCCCAGTGTAAGGCTTTGAGGTACCAATCGTTGTCTTTCGTCATGACCTTGTAGCAGGGAACCTATTGGGTGAGAACTTCTACTCTACCCCTAGGTTCACTTGAGGTTCATGCACGATGCCCCTCATTGCCCCAATGTAGGGCTCTGAGGTATCCATCTTTGTTTTCACAACCCGGTAGCAAGGAAGAATGAAAGAAGCGGTTGATTCTTGAAAAAAGAGTTTTCCAAGGACGAGAAATAGTTGAAGGATTTTTTCAGTTGGCAGATTAATTCAAATAACTCCTATTCTTGATAACTCACTTCTCTCTCAAAAAGACAAACTTTCAGGAATGATAGAATGAGCTCACATGAATGTCTATATCTTTACTTGAAAACACAGTCAATCAAATGCTTTTTTTATTTTTTTTTTATTTTGAAACTTATTTGTTTTGAACTTTACTCATTGTTTTATGGCACCCCCACCAACGTGCAAGACGAGTAATCACTGATTGAATGGTCTTGGAAGTCAACATTCAGGAGCACAGGTCGCTTAAGCAAACAAACCAATGGCTAGCACTCACATTTCGATGGAAGTTGGATAAGAAAAGATGTGTTTGTGAGAGGATAAGAGAGACAAGGATGTCAAATTTATCCATATTATTTATCATTGTAATTGTGGTTTACAATAATGGAATAAAATTGAAAAATCCTAATGAGTCATTTGAGACATCTAACAACAGCTTTCAAAATTGCCCCACGTGTGGTGTCGCTTTTCAATGTTAGGATTCACAAGCGGTTCTCCTCAAATTTCAGCCAGCTCGCATCAATTAGGCTTTCGCTTCGAGGTCATACAGTGCTCAATGGAATGTCCCAGAACTCCTCCATGTTTCCTTCGAGTCGTATCCACGGAGAAATGGAGGTTGATGAACCTTGGCTGGGGTTATGGCTACCATTGAATTATCAAGTAGATATGGGACCAAGTCAGCATAGGACATTGAAATTGGGGTGAATTCTACAGGCTTTTCGCTGCAAAATTCATTTCTTGGTTGGTGTTTTGGTTTATGCTAAAGGTGATGTTTGTCATTGGAAGCGCGATAGATAGGCTTTGTGGTTGATTTTAGGGATGGCCTTTGTGGATGACTGGGTGGTGGGCAATGAGAAGGTTCGGTATTGGCTGAGTAATGATGTTTGTTGAGCTGGTAGGGGATTTTCTATTAAGGAACGAAAGTCGCAGCATGGGTTTCTCCTTCATTCTCACCCTCTTCATTTGCCCCAATTTTCTCATTCGTCTAAGCAGGATGATTAAATTTTCCTCTTCTGAAACCCGCTTTGATCCTTTACCCAACGAAGACCAAATCCGCAAAGCTTGAAGGTGTGTAGCCCACCATCTTTTCATAGTAGAATACTGGTAATGTGTCTACTATAATTGTCATAATTTTTTTCTCCGTCATTGAGGTGCCACTTAAGCTACCAGGTCTCTCCACCTTTGGGCGTATTCTTTGAAAGATCCGTGCCCCTTTTTTGCACATGTTCTGTAGTTGCATCCTATCTGAAGCCATTATACTGACACTGCCTAACGAAGGCAACCATTAGGTCCTTCCAAGAATGGACTCGGGAAGGTTCCTAGTTAGTGTACCAGGCAACAGCTACCCCAGTAAGACTTTCTTGGAAGGAATGTATCAGCAATTCCTCATCTTTTGCGTATGCCCCCATCTTCCGATAATACATCTTCAGATGGTTCTTGGGGCAAGTAGTCCCCTTGTACTTGTCAAAGTCCAGCACCTTGAACTTGGGAGGGGTGATGATATTGGGTACTAGGAACAACTCTTCTAGGTTAGCAAAGGCATAATCTTCACCTCCTTCAATGGCCCTGAGCCTTTCCTCTAGATGATCCAACTTTCCTATTTCTTCCATAGCATGAGGGTTTTTACTTGTTGAATGCAAGAGGTGTAGTTGTGGGTGATACTGAGGGCCCTCCAAAGTGTTTTGCAGGGGTATACCACCAACTGCTTGCCCTTCAGTGGCATATCCGAGGCAAGGCTCGAAGTCGGCTAGATTGTGGTGGGGAATTTCATGTGTCTCCCCCACGGTTTAAGAGACATGTGCATGATCAGTTTGGGGTTGTTGGCTCTCAATGGGTATAGGAATGGAGTTATTGACATTCTTCTCATTGGGAGTGTACGCCACATTGGGTGGCGTATAGTTGGGAGGCAAGCCATGTGGCGGGAAGGCGTGCTCGTTTTGAATTTGCACATCATGGGGTCATCCGTACTTCCCAAATCTTTGCCCACCATATCTGAGGTTGGATGATTCATTTGGTTGAGATCAGATGGGGGCATCGGGTTCACCATAGCAACAGCCCTGGTAGCGGCAACTACAACCGCATTGGCCTCCATTATCTTCTTCATGCTCATCATGGCCTTCATCATTGTGGCCATTTGCTCTTTCATGGCCTCCATGTCGACCTTCATCTGCTCTTGCACCTCCTCTACTTTACCCATTACTCTACCTCTAGCACGGGTTCGGTAAGGACACCGTGAAGCATGTTCTTTTCTTTTTTATAACAATGATTAAGTTCATTTTTTTTTCAAGGAAAGAATGCAATGAACAATGCAACAATTGAAAACCATGGATGTATGTGAATGATGCACAGTTGAAGTATTGCGAATTTTTACGCAGGACATGGGGTTGAATCAATTTAGATTTTTAACATGGTCCATTACATTTTTGTCAAGGTGAAACTGGAAGTAACAAGGACATCAACAGTCCTAAATGTGTTTGGCAGTAGACGAAGCAGCGATGTAACTTGACCCATCTTTTGCCCCAATTTTTTGCAAGATGGTTACTTCCATACTTCAACTTGACTTGATGAACCTTTTCGTAAAAGCACGAGCTTGGTTCAACCTTATAATCCAAGGAATAGCAATTCTGATCGCTAATACTTCAACAAAATTTCATAGACATGAAAGACTCGGGAATCCTTTAAGCTATGCATGGAAAATGTAATTATGAAATTGAGATGTCCGAAGAAACATCATTTCCTAGTTAACCATGCATTAGGTGCCATGTTCAATCATTTTGTTTTTAAGTGAAACGGGTTTATGATCCCAGCATGGTTGGCTCATGGTACCGAATATATCCAACTAAGAATGCATCATGAATTTTCGTGCTTCCCTTTTTTGTTTTTGTTTTGCAGAGGAAAATGCAAGGATCATGCATGAGCAAACATGAAAACAAAAGGTATGCGGTTTGTAGAACAAAAAGTATGTTAAACTCATATGCATGATGATGCAATGACTCGTGCAAAATGTGATGCCGGAATATGATAACGGACAAATGCAGGAATGATATGTTCATTATGATGCCATGAAGAGATGCTTATGTGATGCATGATATGGATGCATTTACGGACACGAGAGCCCAGAAAATTATCTCTTACTTGCGTATTCGAGGACGCAGTACCCCATGTGTGTAGTTAAGAAGGTGATATAGACCTTCCGGCTTCCCATGACAAAAGACGAGACCAACATACAATGCGTGCGTAACGACATGATGCAGACGCGCAAAAGCATAACACGGGGATGTACACAGCATGGCAATATCCACAAATAATCATACAGCAAAGGCATACATGACATTTAGGTTATATGCATGGTAGTGTTTAAAAGGCACGCAACGTGTTTGCTTTGTGCCCCTATTTTAGGGACCTATAGGATAATATCTAGGGGTCTCTAATAACTACTCCCAACGATCCATATCTCACATGGCTATTTTCTAGAGGTATCATCACTCAAGATAATAATATTGCGGTGGTATGGAATACCAGCGACAACACATTATAAAGAGAGAAAGCTCTAGATGAGGTTTCACTATTATCAAGCAAGTCGGAGACCTAGCATGACCATAGATCCACCTCCACTCCTTAGATTTCCATGAACCCGGGTATAGGGCCCCTTTTTTACTCAAACCCGTGGGTGCTTAGAATGTGGTGTAAAAATGTGGAAAAGACAACATTTATTATTTTTACACAATTCAAGAAAAAACGCACACACAAAGTTTCATAATTCCACACTTTCCTAAAATAGGCCTAACTCACAAAAACAGTCCCCAGTGGAGTCGCCAACTGTTGCAACCTATCCTTTTGCGGGCGAGCGAGGCGAGGCTCACGGGTGCGTCTTCCATAGGAGGAAAATGCGTGGAGTCGCCACCAACGTTTATTGAAAGGAAAACGTTAGAAAAACCAAAGGAAACCAGTCATGAAGAATATTCCAGATTCGGGAGTTATCTTTACGTTTGAGGAAGGTATTAGCACCTCTCACGTTTGTCCCAAAGGACAACAGCCTTAGATTAGAATTGTGTGAAATTATGTATCTAAACTTTTATTTCCTTTTTTATTTTTGAGGTCGACAAAAGCGGGGCTCTTGCTCCTACGTACCCTCCATCGAAGAGGAAATCAGACCTACGTAGTTCTTTCAAAAGGGGCGAATCAAGTGATTCTTTTAACTTGGAAGAGGGTCATTTAAGGCGTTGGACCTTAAAATGATTCATTTTAATTGGTGAGAAAGCTAAGGCATTGAACCTCTAACCATCTCACGAGGTCGACAAAAGCGGGGCTTTTGCTCCTACGTATCCTCCATCGAAGAGGAAATCAGACCTACGTAGTTCTCGCGAATGCGGTAAAGTTACATGTTGATTTTATGCTTTTGAACGGTCCATGTTAACCGATAAAAGCAAAGAGGACCGTTTAAGGCGTTGGACCCTAAAGCGGTTTCAGTGATTTTTGCGGACAAAGCTTGATTTGTGAGTTGATTTTAGCCTTAGTTTCACTTTGGTTATTAGTCAATTTATTCAAGGAAACTTCCAAAGAAAAACGTCCGATTGATTTTTTTTATTATTTTATTTAAAGATATTTTGATTATTTTATTATTATTTTGCCTTTTTTTGGTTTAATCGAGGTTACAGCGTGAACGATCGGTTAGAGTTTGTTTTAACAGTGATTAAATGAGATTACAACATAAATGATCAGTTGAAATTCATTTCATCATTTATTAGACGAGAAAACAACTTAAACGATCGGTTAAAGCTCGTTAAAAATAGAAGAAAAGAAACCGAAATTGAACGAAATAAAGATGAAAGCCAAAAAAACAAGAAATGAATTAAAAGTCTCGGATTTGGAAACTTACCCGTTGAAGAACGAAAAACGGATGAAGAACGGTGAAGAACGGAGGAAAACCTTCATGGATTTGCTTACGAAAATGTCTCGGACGCGTTACGAAAGTGCCTCAACTTAGATTTTCTTCACGGAAACGATTTTTCTCACTAATTTCAAGTGATCCTCAGATACCAGGAGGGTTGAACGTTTTTGTTCTTCCCTCCTCCCCCTATTTATAGGGAAAAGACGGAGAAGCTTGCTACCCAGCTCGTCCAAGCGAGCTCAGCTCGCCCAGGCGAGCTAGGTTGCTTCCTCCAGATACTTGTTTTCCTTCCGTAATGTTACGGAACCTTACAGATTACGTAATCATCCCTTTTTTGGCTTTTGGAATGTTACGAAACCTCATGGATTGTGTAACAATGCTTCCTTTTTATTTCCGGCATGTTAGGGAACTTCACGGTTCGTGCAACAATGCTTTCTTTTGACTTCTGACACGTTATGGAACTTCACGTATTGTGCAACAATGGGTGCCAAGTACCTCAAAGCGGTCAAGCAAAGGTTGTATGCCATCAAACAATGGTCCCCGGACGAAATTAGGGTATGACAAACATAAACTAATAATGTTGTAAAGGAAGAAGGAGTTTGCTTGACAAACAAGGAATAATCTGAAGTGCTTTGAACATAGCCAAGTTAAAGAAGTGCAAAAGCCAACTTTTGATTCCATTGCCTACTAACTTGTTTGAGGCCATACAATGATTTCTGCAGCTTACATGCAAGACTAGGATAAAAATGGGCATACCAGGGGGAGGCTTCATGTAAACCTCCTCATGAAGAAACCAATTATTTGCAATAGCAACAGATAAGGGAAATCGTGCAGTGGTCAATTTGGCAACTGGGGAAAAAGTTTCAAAGAAATCAACCCCTTTTGTTTGAGTGAAACCCTGAGCTACCAACCTAGCTTTATATCTTTCCAATGTACCATTTGCTTTGTACTTAACTTTTTAAACCCATCTACAACCCATAATAGGTTTGTTTGAAGGAAGTTGAACCAAAGACCAAGTGTTGTTAGCCTGAAGAGCCAGCAGTTATGCCATCATAGCTTCTTTCCAGCAATCAAGTTTGTCGGTCTCTTTGAAGGAATGAGGCTTAGGATGAGAAGATATAGACATGCAAAAAGAAGTATGATTAGAAGAACATTTAGAATAAGAAAGATTAGATTGCAAAGGATAAGGAGTTGTAGAATGAGTAGAAGCAAAATGAGAAGAAATATTGTCACAATGGTAATTAGACAAATAACTAGGAGATTTCTTAAGTCTAGTAGAAAATCTTACAGGACCTACAATGATTGGAAGTGTATCACTGTGAGAAACAGATTCAGTAGAAGATATGGACAAAGGGTCTAATACATGATTCTGATAAGATAAATGTTGATGAAAATCTTGAGTTTGAGTAGAAATATCAACATCAACAAGGGAATCAAAATTAGACAAATCAGTAGAAACACCATTGAAAGTTCCATGATCAGTGTTGTCAACAGTAAAAAGAAAAACTTTCTCATAGAAAATCACATTTCTTGAAACAAGAAAGGAATGAGAATGAAGATTAAAGAGAAGATAACCTTTTGTACTAGCCTTGTAACCAATGAAAATGCACTTGGAATCCCTTTTATCAAACTTAGTTCTGCCTGAATCTAAAGTGTGAGCAAAAGCCAAGCAACCAAAAGTTTTGAGGTTTGAGAAATCAGGTTTAGAACCAAAAACAAGTTCAAAAGGAGTTTTATTATGAAGTAAAAAAGAGGATGGTAACCGATTGATAATATAGACAACATGTCTAATAGCATAAAACCAAAAATGAATAGAGAGTTTAGATTGAAATAACAAAGCACGTCCAACATTTAAAAGATGTTGGTGTTTTCTCTCAGCAATACCATTCTATCGAGGAGTCTCAGGCCAAGAGGTCTTATGAAAGATGTCATGGGAGTTGAGAAAATCTATTAAAAAGAATTCCCTACCATTATCTAATCTTAATTTCTTCAATTTAACTACAAACTGATTTTGAATGAAGAGTGTAAAATTTGGAAGAACAGTTTTAACCACAACTTTTAGTCTTTAATAAATAGATCCAAGTGAATCTACTGAAGTCATCAACAACATTTAAAAAATATCTATGACCTTCAAAAGAAGGAACAAAATAGGAACCGCAAATATCAACATGAATAATTCAAAAAACTTTGAACTAACAGTAGTACTAAGTGAAAGGGGCAACTTCTTTTGCTTAGCATAATGGCAAGTATCACAAGGCTTAATAGAATCAAATGAAATTTCATTGTATTGAGAACATAGCTGTTGCAAAACTTTATTTGAGGTATGGCCTAGCCTAGAATGCCATAACATGGACCTATCAGTAGCATTTACAATAGAATCTATTATAGAATTTTTGTCCAAAACAATACAAGAATCTAAAAAAAAAAAAAAGACTTCAAATCACTAGAATCCTGCAGATGAAAAAGACCATGGTGTTGCTTAGCAACTCCAATCATCTTGAAGTTGGAGGTCTACACAATGAGACAAAAGGATTTACAAAAAAGAACTAAGCAATCAATGGTATGAAGTAGTTTATAAATAGAAACTAAGTGAACAGAAAAATTGGGAATATATAGAACATTCTTCAAAAGCAAATCACCTATGTGAATATCACTAGCAAAGAAAGCAATAATAAAACTATTGTTAAGAAGTCTAACATGAATAGGTTTGATTTTCTTAAGAAAGGAAAAGGAAGATTTATTAGGAGATATGTGATTTATGGCACCATTGTCAAGAATCCAGAGAAAAGGGTCAATACCTGACTGATTAACCACATAATGCTGAATGTGATAGTAGAAGAATCCTTGGTCTGTTGAAGAAGAGCTATGATGGCATTGTACTGGTCTTTGGACAAACGAAAATGATCTCAAGTTGAACTATCCTGCAAAGCAGCAGTTTGTGAAGTTATATCAGAAGCTACTTTAGCCAAGCTAGCAGAAGACTTGAAATTTGAAGAGCCTACTTTACCACGATTCCTATAACCAACAACTTGTAATAGAGTGATATATCCTGCAAGCTTCCTCGCCGTGCTCTTGGACATGTCCTTTAAATTATCATACATGTGCACAAGTGCAGTAGCGCCCCAAGCGTAACCCCCACTCTACGTCAAGTCACGCACTGCATCCAAGAATACCATGTGCACGTGTGTGGCACTCTTGTTAGCAAAGAGTGTGCATCCAAGCAGATGCAACAAATACGCTCATGCTACTACGATCCAGTGACATGCCTCGATCTTCATCTCATACATGTTGCGCAACCACGATAGTTGAACATAAGAGTCATGCCACTGAATTGTCTCAGCTCTCGCCTCTGCAGCGCTGACCTCGAGTAATTCCACCAACATATCGACAACATCGTCAGCATGAAGTAGCTCGAAGTTGTGGAACGCCCCTACAACAGGCAGATGTAGCAATGGCGCGACGCCATCCAAGGTGATAGTCACCTCTCCGATGGGCAAATGGAAATTGCTAGTTTCCTTATGTCAGCGTTCCATAAAAGCAGACATTAGTCCCCGGTTGCCTATATCTAGGGAACAGGTGATCAAAGGACTTAGTCCACTGGCCGCCAAAAGGCCTTCAATATCTGGAGCAGGTCTCCAGAACTTAGCCATCTTCCTTCCATGGGAAGATAACTTCAGCTCAGGACATTCCTGCAAACAAAATATCGATCATGTAAAAAAATTATTAACTAGTAAACTACATTCTTTATGTTTTTTAAAAATTACATACCTTTCCATTCTAGACTCTCAAAGTAATGTGATTTTCAAAATCTCTGAGAACTAACGTGTCATGGGTTCCGCCTTGAAAACCCTCAACATTAGTAACAACTTCTTCAACAGGTGCTTCTGGCTACTCTTCGTTCAACTCCTCCGCGGCTGTAGGAGGGTCCTCGACAACACGCTCTTGTTGTCACTGTCTATGGGTTGATGCAGTAGGCCTTCGCCGTTGGGGGGCATCATTGTTACTCGCGTCTCTCCTCCCCAAGACTTTTCCTATTGCTTGACCTAAAGCCCGACCAAGACCTCTAGTTCTAACCATTATTTGCATCATAATTTTTTTAACTAACTAACATTTTAACATATCATATCTTAAATTTTATTTTCAATCATAAATTAAAATTGTAATTTTTTTTTACAATTTCCTTTAAATCATTTTTTTACTAACTCTAACATCTTAAAATATTTTAATTTTTGTTTTCGATCATTCTCTGAAAATAACAATTTCAATTTTTTTTAAAAATAGGTTTTCAATCATTATTTTGACTAATTAACATTTTTAAATATTTTAATTATTGTTTTCAATCATTCTCTAAAAATAACTAACAATATCTAATTTTTTTTAAAATAGGTTTTCAATCTTTATTTTCACTAACTAACAATTTCCAAAATTTTTAAAATGTGTATTCATCTTTGTTAAAAACTAACTAACATTTTTTTGTATATTTTTTTCAATCGTTTTTTTAAGTTAAATACAAACTGTAAATTTTTTTATAATTTGCTTTCGATTATTTTTTTACTAACTAACATCTTAAAATATTTTCAATTTAGTTTTCACTCTTTTCCTAAAAATTCATTGTCTAAAAATAACTAACAATTTAAACAATAATTAAAATTCCCTTTCAATCATTCAAATTTTGTTTCAAATAATTTTTAATACGTAACTAAATTTTATAAATTTAACTTTAAATCAATTTTAAAATTATTTGGAACTAAGTAACCAACTGTATATAGTTTTTCTAAATTTTTCACCTACACGACTTTTCATCCTATCTATTTCAAACTAAATAACTATGTTCACTACTATAAATGTTAAATAACTATGTTTACTACTACAAATGCTACAGGCAAATAATAAATTAACAATTCAAAAAAATTACTAAACCATAAGAAACAACAAATAAATCACAGCAAAAATTTACATTTCAACAAAATCAAATTTTTGTATAAACGCTTTCCAATTTTTTTTAAAAGGGTACGGATTGACAATCCGTATGGGTTTAAAAAAAAACCATGGTGGGGGAGAGAAAGAAAACACAAAAGCAGGGGCATGAGAATGAAAACGAAGAAGCAGGGGCATGGAAGAACCAACAACCACAAAGGCGCACAACGAATACAAACCAAAACATAATACAATACACAATAGCTAAGGAGAAGGATTCACTAACCTCGAAGGCGATCAAGAAGGCGAAAGCACCACAGCAACAAGAACAAAAGCCACCAGCAGCAACAAGAACAAAAGCCACCAGCAGCAACCATGGAAGCAGTTCGTACGTAAGAAGAAGAAGCAGTTCGTATGAAGAAGAAGAAACGGCGTGAAGAAGAAAATGAATAGTGACTCGTACGGACGAATCACTACTGGCTTTTATAAGAAAGGGTGAAGGAAATTTTAACCCTTTCACTCACGTTGTTGGGTGCCCCAAACAACACCCTTAGCTTCACTGTCTACATCATCCATGCCCTAGCCCAGATGCTCACTTATAGAGATGCCTCAGCCAGACAGGTAAATCTTCTTCCACGTCTCTTAACCATCTCTTTGCCTGCCCCCACACCACCATCTCCAGTTATGTCACTTGTGTCCAAGATTTTAACGAGTGGGCTCACACTAAGAAATAAGATATTAGTGTGTTTATTTTAAACTTTGATAGAATTGATTTTAATTAAATTAATTTTAACTATTAAATATAATTTAAATGTATAACATGTTGGATGAAAGAAATTGAATTTGGATCCTTAAGTAAGATTTCGGATTTTAATCTTATTGATAGAAAAAAATATGATTGAGATGAGAGATTTCTCTAATGATTAATAAGATTTTTTGATAAAAATTAATCATCAATAAAATTAATAAATATTTTATACTAACAACATGATTATCAACCCATATAGTCTGAATGTGTATCTAAATTAATATTCACAACCACAAATATCATGCTAAAGTGTATATATAACAATTTGTAAAAATGTGTGGCACACCTAGTTATCCAAGTTTAATTACGTTCACTGTGTCAAGGCATTATTGTATGACATATATATGAGAAGGTGCACTCATGCAATTAATGGTGGTGTCTTTACAGTTTATATCTTTAACCTTATTAACTGAAAAAGTTAAGGAATAAAAGAATTCTATATTCTACACATAGAAAAGATATAGAAAAGAAATAAAATTTATTTTTTTATAAGTACCTAAAACTAAATTAAGAAATTAAAATAAATAATTGATAAATTAATTAAGAATTCTAGATTCATATCAGGTGAAAGAAAATGGAGAAGGAAAACATATGAATTTGATACATTTAGTTGAAAAATTAAAATAAAGGGAAAAAAGAACATTTTTAAAGACAAAATTTCCTTTCATTTTTTTAATTTAAATTAAAAATTTTGTTTCTCCTTTTCATTTTATTTTCTCTCAAACTAACAGCGAGTTAGAGAGATAAAAAAATATTAGAAAGAGGGTGGTGGAGGGTGAGCAGCAATTGTACAAATGCATAAGGCTTGCATTTGGAAATTATTGTATTACACTATGGCTGCCTCTGCTGAGCTGGTGGAGTTGATAAATCTTTCTCACTAGTAACCTAATTGACAATTGAGGAAAAGACCAATTGATATATCTTTAATGTTTTGTCAACATTTACATGTTGATAGACAGGCACTAGAAAAGAGAGTGAAATATAAACCTAATAAGTAATAAAACAAGATTAGAGAATAAATAAAAAATGAAAAATATTAAATACGTATTTGTATTTTGATGTGTTCATATATTATTATTATATTTTTATCTTTAATTAATTTATAAAGAAAATATTGAACGAAAATCAATATATTCAATTTTAAAATTCAAAGAATTGTTTTCTTTCTTTAAATGTTTTAGAAGGAGAATAATAAGAGGTTTAAAGGGAACTTAAAATTATTATTATAACAATGATCCAAGTGACAAAAAGTCCATGTATTTGGACATAGTATATAGGGGCCTCCCAAGATATCTTAGTTTAGCCCCTTCTACTAATGTTGGAAATCTTGTTAAATCTCCTTATTTACATGATGGTTTGGTCCTTTTTTTTTGGATTTTTGTCATTAACACATAGTGTAGGGGCATCCTAAGTTATCTAAGGTTTTTATTTTATTTCCTCATTTTGCAGAATGCTGCAGAGAAGCCTCCTTTCTTCATGCCAATTGATCTAATAAACACATTATATTATTAACAAATAGTGTAGTTATATATAACACTAAAATTTCTAATTTATAGTTAATGTACATGCAAATTTACATAATAAATTTTGTGATGATTATTTTTTATCTAATAATTAATTTGTTTACGTATATAAATTATAAATAAAAAATCATAGGTTTAATAACTATTTACATATGTAAAAAAATATCAAATTTATTTAATTATCAATTGCTATAAAAAATATCTAAATACATCATTCAATTAAATATCATGTTTATTTAATTTTTAATCATTATAATAAACATCTAAATACATCATTCAATTACATATCAAATTTGTTTAATTATCAAATTTTGTAAATAAATAAAAAATTTCTTAAAAAATAATTTTTAAAATTTTTTACTATCACGATAGTATATAAACTGGGTCGTTAAGGCCCTATTTTTGTGGAGTTCCAGAAATTTTGTAAACAATTTTTAAAAAACTAGTAATTAAGAGTTGATACTAAATTAAGGATATTTTTGTAAAATTGTATTACTTTATGTTCAAAAAATATATATTTAGAATTTTATGTGTCTTTCAAGTGTAATTTACACCATTATTAGTTGATTATTAGATTTAATGGGTATTGGTTTTTTTGAAGAAAAAAAAACTAAATTTTAATAGTGGATTTTGCATCATAAAGTACAAGATTACTAAAATTTAAACAGATTTGAAAAATATATTTTATATATTCAAAAACTCATTATATAATTTTTGTGCCTATTATTTATAGTGACACTATTTATTTAAAACATAATGTATCTATTAGCTTAGTTAGGTTAGTTTGAAGTGTTTTATTAATAATGCAGGAGACATAAGTTTGATCCCTGCTTGGATCATTAATTTTAAATTAAATCATAAATTATATTTTTGAAAAAAAAATAAAAAAAATCTTATGGGCCACATACAGATTGGGAATGCATAGGCCCAATACGAATTGCCAATCCGTATGTAAAAAAAAAAACTCATATGGATCGGCGATCCGTATGATTCACACGGTGATCTGTATGAATCATACGGATCGTCGATCCGTGAAAAAGTGAAGGGCATTTTCGCCCTTTCACTATTTTGCTGGATGCCCCAGCAAAAATGCTAGGTGCCCTAAGCAATTCCCGCAACTTGATAAACCAAATTGACACATTTGGACTTCTTGTCAAATGCTACCAAGCCTCGGACCACCACCACCTGTCGGAGCACCACCCCCTCTTACCCATCCAGTGGTGGAGGGATGGGTTCACCTTGTGGGACCATGGTCACCTCCAAACTTGTTGAAGATTATTTAAATTAATTATCATAAATAAATATATAATTTCCCAAAAATATATATAAAAATTGTCTATCTAGTATATTTCTTTTCCATGTTATTTGTATACTCAATACAATTATGTTTTATATTAATAAGAATTGTTAGTTATATGTTCAACTTTTTTTGTATGTTATGTATGTAGTTTTTTTTTTTTGCCTCCTTGAAATCAAAATCTTTGTTTAGTTTATGTCTGTCTTTATGTGTGTGTTGTGATGTTCAAATTAAACATGGTAAAATATTGGTTAAATTATAATTTTAGTCTTTTTATAATTTTAAATATGTGATTTTGATTTCCCTATTTCAAAACCAAGATATTTTTTGACAATAAGTAATTTTGATCATCCTGTCAGTTGATCGTTCAAATTCAAACATTAACTTTGATATGACATATTGGTGTTGACCTAAAGCTTGTGTAAGTTGCTAACATGATGCTTATGTGACAATGAGTTAAATAAAGTGAAAAATAAAAAGAATCTTGATAAGAGAATAAAAAACTAAGACACGTGCTTTGGTAAGTTAACTTTATAAATACTATTTTATATGTATCATTATTCAAGAGTTATTAATTTTTTTTAAAACTATAAAAATTTATATATTTAAAAAATATTTAATATATGAATGTTTTTAATTTTATTTTATATCATTTCATATATTTTTATTATGAATATTTTTCATATTTTTATTTTCATTTTACCAATTTATAATTAAATTTCATAAATTAATATATAAATTATTTACATAAATTATTTTTTAAACTGATTTTAATATACAAATTAATTTTACTCTAATTATATAAATCAATATAATTCTATCAATCAATATGTAAATTATACAAATTATGCAAAGTTTTTTCAATATGCAAATTATTTTTATTATATTTATATATATTAATAAACTTTTAATTTTTAAAATTTTAATAAACTTACATGTTGATATATTCATTTTAACTATAAAATTATTTGAATAATTTTTTTAAAAAATATTATATAAATACAAAAAATTACATAAATTGATATGCAAACTATTTACATAAATCATTCTATGTAATTTATAAAAATTATGTATATTTATTTTCATATGTAAATAATAATTTTTTTATTTTAATTATAAAAAGTATTAAAATTTCATTTTTTTATATAAATATTATTTTAAATTTACATGATATGTATAAATTACATATAATATTTTTTAAAAAAATAATCTATATATTATTTTATGTAACTTTTTTAAATTATAATAAAATAAAAATAATTTTTTTTATATTTAATAATGTATTAATTTATATTAAAATGAAATTTTCTAATAAAAATAAATACATGTAAATTAAATATTAAACATATTTAAATATTAAATATTTTATTTTAATTTATAAATTTTGATAATTGAAAAAATTGATAACTCTTAACTAATGATACATGTAAAATTGTGTTTATAAAATTAAGTAAACAAAGCATGTGTTTTAGTGGTTTATTGTTTTTTCTTTAAATAAAAGGCCACGAATTCAGCTCCTACCTATTTTTGTTTTTTTAATTTATTTAACCCCTTGTTAGATAAGCTTTGTGTCAAAGAGTGACATAAGTGTCACTTCAACACTAATACAATACATCAAAGTCAACATTTAACTTTAGATATTCAACTAACTATCAATAGAAAAAATGAACAAAATGTTTCATTTTAAAAAATATGGAGACTAAATGTCTTGATTTATAAATAGTGAGATTAAAATAAAAAAATTTTAAATTATAGAAAAATCAAAATTATAATTTAACCTTAAATATTCTAAGTTTACATTGATTGTAGAGTTAGATCAATCATAATAAGAATTTATCTAAAAAGTATTTTTTTACATCAATTGTAGAGTTACAAATCCAAAAATGTGTCGTGTTAGGAGTTTCAAAAATTGTATAAGTATGTCAAGATTCTATATGGGAATTGCTATTTCTACTTCTCCTAATTACTAATACACTTCCTTTTTAATTTTTATTTTATTAAAATAGCCTGGAAATTGCACAACCCTTTTTTTTTTTTAATTCTTATTGCCTCTCTAACTAGGTCAAAGTAGAATGGGAGAAGTTCACAAATTGGGTTTGATAGAATTAAGGATAATGTTCGTGCAAATGAGATTATTGGAAACTAAGTGCATGGAATTATGCACACATTCCATAATCACTATTTCTTTTTGTTCTTGTTTGCTATATAGTTTTGTAGGTGGTCTAGTAACATAGTTTCAAGTATTGCTCTCAACATTAATTCACTACAATGAATGTTAACTACAGTGACACACAAAAAATGTCACTATATGCATAATGTATGTAGGTATCAATCTATATGAAATATGCCCACACACAATTTAAGTGTGAATTTTGGAAGGGATTTAACCACATATAATATGTCAATATAGTCTATACCTACACTTTCTAACAAATGTGGGAATAAATAATTAACATATGTCAACATGTATTGTGTGTCATTATAGTCTATACTTACATTTTATTGTAATTTTGGAAATAATTTTATTTGCATATGCCAACATGTATTGTGTCACTATAACATACACCTAAACTATGGATAATAGTTATAATCCAATTAAATTTTTATAAAAATTTAAGACAATTATAAATAGTTAAATTAAATTTTATTAGTAAAGTCATACATAATTATATAACTATCTATTTAATTACCATATAAAAAAATATTGTCATCCATCCATAACAAAAAAAATAAAAACCTTGAGGTTTTACAAACATCAAATTTAATATCTCATAAAAAAATATTACATTGTAATTCATCTATAAAGTGAATCCTTGAATGATCACAAACATCAACTTAGTGTCTCGTATAAAAGGACAGCAATACTATAGTCTCATATATCCGTAACAAAAAAAATGCATATCTCATGTAACAAAAAAAAATATTATCGTCGATCCATAAAATGAAAATGAAAATCCGTGAGGAACTTTAATATGTATTGTTGGGTCTATCAAAATCTAATTATTTATTGTTGGTTTTTCTTCAGCAATCAAATTTTCAACTATGTTAGAAGAAATTTTGAGGAATGAAAAGGAAAGAAGAATAAACTAATTGAACATATATAAAGTGAGAAGAGAGGGAGGTTCTTTACCTGCGCAGGACTGGAAGTTACAAGAAGTCCATGAGAGTATCTCAAAACAACCCAGCAAATAATAAAAAAAAAAGCACCATAATGAACACATCAATAATCAAATAAATAACTACAATTCCCAAACTCATTGACGAACTTATGCAAATTAAATGACCATCAAGTATCAACAAAAACAATATCAAGCCTAGATTATATTATGTCTAAATTTAGTATATATTCTGCTAGACTAATTAAAGATTTTCTTCTCTACTCAGGATTGCAAAATTCCTTATTGTGGTAGCTATTTTTAATGTTACTTGAGAGGGTAATAAAGGGAGAAATCAATGGCTATGAATTGAGTATATAAATTGAAACAACCAAAATGGTTTAACCATAATAAAAGAAATATATCCCTATGTACATATTTTAATATATGCTAGAAATACACATACCTCCTTCTCTTCTCGCTTAATATATGCTAGAAAGAAAGGGCATTTAATGCTAGCAGTTTTATATTCGTATTTATGCTCTTAAGCTCTAACATAAACTAAGTCTAGTCCTACAAGTTTCAATAGGAGCACAAAATTATTAAATCAAAGAACCAATACCAACAACTTATGCAAAGTATTAAATCAAAGAACCAATATCAAGCACATGCAGGCTTAGCGCACGGTCAATGTCGAAAAACATGATTGTGCAACGTTTGTTGCAACCTACCCTTCGGTGGGAGGACGATGTGAGACTCAAGGGTCTTGAGTGCGCCTTCCAAGGAAGGAAAACACGCGGGAATTGCCACTAACATTTATTTAAGGAAAACGTTAGAAAAAACCAAAAGGGGGTCTACAAATTTTAAGAATAAAGGTTCGGGAGTTGTTTACGAGCGGGAAAGGTATTAGGACCCTACGCGTCCGTCACAAGAGACAGTCGCCTTTAATCGAGTGTGCAAAATCATGACTTCAATATTTATTTTATTTTTCCTTTTTATGTTTTTTTATTTTTTGGGGTTGACAAGAGCGTGACCCTTACTCCTACGTATCCTCAAGTGCGATGAGAAACTCAGACCCACGTAGTTCTTAAAAGCAAGAAAGTCACGCATAGGGTTAATTTTAAGCTTTTGAAAAGTTCATTTTAACCGATAAAAGTAAAAGAGACCATTAAGGCGTTGGACCTTGAACGGATTCAAGCGATTTTTATGGATAAAAGCTTGGTATTGTGTTGATTTTAACTTTGGTTTCACTTATTTACTTTCAAACTCATTAAAAGATGACTTACAGAGTAAATGATCGGTTGAAACTTTATTTTACAATGATAAGTCGATATTATGGCACAAACAATCGGTTGAAATTTTATTTTATAGTGACAAAGTGAGATTACGGCACAAACGATCGGTTGAAACTTTGTTTTACAGTGATAAAGTGAGATTACGACACAAATGATCGGTCGAAACTTGCTTTACACAAAGAAATAAGATCATTGATGGTAGAAGAATGAAAATGAAGATGTGAAAAGCAAGAGGGGACCCCTAAGGGTGCATAGAGCGAATTCAAAACTTCGATATAAAAACTAATCGGTTGACAAACGAAGAACGGATGAAGAACGATATAGGAATCGATCACGGATGCGATTCAGAAGCGCCTCTGCCTCATTTTTTCTTCTTCTTTCTCCTTCTTCTCCTTAATTTCACTAAATCTTTCAATGTTTGAAAGTCTGAACCCATTACTTTATCCCCCTCACGCCTATTTATAGGAAATGAGGGGAGGAGGTTGAATAGCAGCTCGCCTAGGCGAGCTGTTGCTTCAACCTGAAGTAACCTTGCTCGCCTAGGCGAGCTGGTTACTTCACCCCTAAGTCTTATGGTGGCCCAGGCGAGCCAGCGGCTAGCTTGGGCAAGCCATGGGTCTGAAAAATCCTCAAAATGACCCTTTTGCCCTCCCTTTTGGGCATTTTCCGCATTCTTTATCGAAACGACGAAAAACCTAACGGATTGTGCGACAACTGGTGTCAAGCAGCTCAATTCAGCCAACAAGAACCAAAATATTAGCAATTGATCACCCCCGAACGAAATTAGGGTCTGACAGTTGCCCCTATTTACTTATATTTTTATTGAAAATGTAAAGGTAAATAAAGATAAGGACATTAATTTCATCCTAGCGATCTTGCCATCTGACCAGCCACTAGCGAAAACCCAAGTAGTGAAACCTTTCAAAAGAAAGAATGTAAGAGGTATCAGGTACATCAAACAAAAGACCTCGAAGTCCTGAAAAGTAACGGAGACATTGAAGTCTCGACAAAAGACTCTGATAGTCTTGGAAATGTAAATAAGACTATGTGTTGGACAAATAGCCTCAGTTATCTTAAGAAGAGGGGGTTGAATTAAGATAACAAGAACTATTCCCCAATTAAAATTTTACTCTCTCTTTTTAGATTAACAATGCACCCTTAACATGAATTACTCAAAAGACAATTCAAAATAAACTTCTTTCAAGCCAAAGATAAATAGTAATAAATAAAAGAAATTTAAGGGAAGAGAGAAATGCAAACTTGATTTATACTGGTTAGGCCACTTCCCGTGCCTACGTCCAGTCCTCAAGCAACCCACTTGAGATTTTCCACTCTCTTGTAAAATCCTTTTACAAGTTCTGAACACACAAGGACAATCCTTCCTTTGTGTTCAAAATTCTTTTACAACAAGAGACCCTCGGTTTCTTAATCCCTTTTTAGAAGTAAGAAGAAGAGAAGAAGAAATCTTTCTTGAAAGAGATAGATTGTACAATGAAGATCAATCACAATTCCTTATTGAATATGCAAGTGTTTGACCAAGGCATCTTTGAGAGGATAAGACATTTCAATTAAGAAAAACTCTCTTAATCTTTTGAGAGGATAAAACTTTTTGGGCAATGAAAACTCTCTCTCTCAATTCGTGTTTCCAAGTCACATATAAATAGACCTTTGATGGTCATTCATAAACCATTTGAATAGATGTGACCCTTAGAAGTTATTTTCTGAAAATCTCCTATGGTAATCGATTACAGGTTTTGTGTAATCGATTACAGGTGTTAAAATTTGAATTAAAACGTTTATTAACTGCTGGTAATCGATTACCAATATTGTGTAATCGATAACACAGTCTAAAATTTGAATTCAAATATTTAGTAGCTGTTGTAAAGCATTTTTGGCCACTGGTAATCGATTACATCCTCTGGTAATCGATTACCAGAGAGTAAATCTCTTGAAAAACACTTTTTAACATGCATTACTTGGCCAAACCTTTTGTTATATCAATTAGGAATTCCCTTCCTAAAATACTAGTAATCATCTTGATGTTGTGGCTTGTATTCTTGAATCATTGTCTTGAATTTAAACTTGAAAAGCCCATTTGCATCATTTGCATCAAATCATCATGATCATTGCATCATTTGCATCAAATCATCATGATCATCATCAAAACACCAAAGTCATTTGCTTCTACAATCTCCCCCTTTTTGATGATGACCGTCCTGAAATCAAGATACAAGCAAGCAATGTATATATATAAAATTGGCGTTCACTCCCCCTATGTTTTGGAATTGATGATCACGAAGACCCCGTAATTCAGAAAGAACTTCAATCATGAGAGCTGAATCATCTCGCTGAGGAGGAGGTGAAGGAGTACGCTCATCTTGAGGAGGGAGTACGTCTTTCTTCAGCCATTGACCATTCCAATCCTTACGGTAACCAAAGGAAGTCACTGCACCAGCACCAATTGCAAAGGAACGCTTGACTTGAACAAATGGTTCATCATCAAGCGGAATTTGAAAATGACGCAGAAACAAAGTTATCAATTGTGGGTAAGGGAGAGGTGCATTGGCCCGTAATGCCTTATGCATTCGGTACCGAACCAAGTGGGCCTAGTCGATCTGACGACCAATAAGAAAAGCCCACATTAGAATCAAATCCTCCTCAGAGGCTTGTGCTAAATTTGAAGACCGGGGAAGCAAAATTCTAACAATTATATAGTGCATGATGCGATTATCAAAAGTTAATGATCCGGCCAGCAATCTACCGGTCATTTCAGCCTGGTCATTGCAGACCATACGGCGAGCATCATGACTAGAATAATCAAATTTCCAGTCATCAACAATGGTGCTCTCAAAAGGTTCACCTTGACTGGGTAAATGAGTTAAAGAAAAGAACAATGACTGATCAATGATCATAGGAATACCATGCACCTCAGAAGAAATAATGCCATCCTGAATTTTTAAATTGCAATAGAAGACCTTTACAAGTTCAGGATAATGTGACAATTTTAAGGACATGAAATCAACCAGGCCAGAATTTTGAAACACTTGATAGCAATCAAACGTTTCATCATTAAAGAAATCTACGTCTAGGTACTTAGGGTCTAAGATGATCCTAGAAGAAAATTGAGAAAGGTACCGTAGACGTTGATCATCAAATGAAAACAACATGGATGATCTTGGAGATGACAAAGAGGGATGAATAGGTGTTGTGGGTGCTTCGGATGGTCCGTGGTGGCGATGGGCAACAGCAGCGGCAGTGGAGGATGATCCCTTTCTCTTCTTCAATGGTTCTACCATTTGATGAAGTTTTAGTGGATTTCAATTGGTGGAAGTGAAAGAGGAGTGAAAAAGAGGAAGATTGGGCTTTACGGGACGTGTTTTGGTGAAGATTTGAGTAAGATATGAAGGTTTGAAGATTTAGGGATAGAGGAGGCACGAGGAGAAGCCTTGGCTGCGCAGCAACACTAGTTTTGTAGGTATTTATAGACGAGGACGAGTTGTAATGGATTACAAGGCTTGGTAATCGATTATAGGAGTAATAAGCCTTCTGGTAATCGATTACAGGATGTTGTAATCGATTACAGGCTGCCTGTTCTTGTGTAATCGATTACACTGATTGGTAATCGATTACCAGAGCATAAACTAGGCTAGTTCCTCAAAAGAATTACCTATGTCTATGCTAAATACATCTAACACTATCAATCATCATCACTAATATGTATTTAATTCATTCAAACAAGTATTAATCAAACAATTAACACACACCAATCAAATATAATCAAATACTTACAATTAAACACAATCAAACAAAAGCAATCATCAAAACATAATCAAAGACAATCAACATAACTATCAATGAAAAATATTAATGAAAATCAACTTGTTAAACAAATATTTAAGGAGTAATCAAGCATCAAAACTCAATCAAAAGTTAACAGTTATAGACAAAAATCATCAAAGTAATCAATCAAAGACAAGTGACCTGTTGGTATCATTTAATATTACTTGTTGGGCTTGTTGATCAAGTGGCCTTTGTTTGTTGTCTCCATAAATCACATATCCATTTATCTTGGTGAGAAATATGAATAAACTTTGATGCATGCCATGTGTTTGGAGAAATTGCTATCAATGTATCGCTTTTGCTCTTCTTCGTTTTCATAGTCTTTCATCATGATACCCAGATTTATGATTTTATTTTTCTGAATCACTTGAAGAATTTTTGTCATTTTCTTCCCAAGTGATTTATGCTTTCTTTTCTTTGAGATTCCTCTTGTCAGATTCTTCACTTCTTCTTTCAAAGACAAGATAATCGAATCTCATGTGCCCAGGTTGATTGCTTTCATAGCATGTTGGGGCTAAGGAGGAGTCTTCTTCTTTCTTCTTTGTATTGATGTTTGATTCCCTTTTATTTCTTTTGTTTCTCAGAAATTTATTGAACCTTTTCACAAAGAGTTTGAAATCATCATCATCTTCTTCTGTTTCAGTCAAGTCCTCTTTGTCACTTTCTTCTTGAATAAAAGATGATGAGGCTCTGAGTGCTATTCCTTTTCTCTTTATATCATTCTCTTCATGTTGATGGAGTCTCATAAGTTCCATTTCATGTTCTTGAAGTTTTCCAAAGAGAGTGGCAAGAGACATATTAGTGAGATTTCTTGATTCTGCAATTGCTGTTACTTTTGGTTGCCATTGCCTGCTTAAACATCTCAACACTTTGTTAATAAGATCTTCATTAGGAAATATTTTTCCCAATGATGCAAGATGATTAACTATACGAGTAAATCTCTTCTTCATATCTTCTATGGTCTCATATTGAAACATTCTGAACATTTCATATTCATGTATAAGAGTGTTTATTCTTGATCTCTTGACATCAGTTGTGCCTTCATAGGTTACTTGCAAAGTATCCCACATTTCTTTTGCATTTTTACAATTTGAGACTCTAAAAAATTCATCCATGCTTAATGCAGAAGTGATTATATTTTTGGCCTTTAAATTGTATTGAACCTTTCTTCTTTCATCATCATTCCATTCTTCTCTTGGTTTTTCTATAGTTGCATTTCCCACTACCTTTGTAGGAATAAAAGGACCAACTTCAATGGCTTCCCATATATTTAAATCTATGGCTTCAATAAGGATCTGCATTCGGGTTTTCCAATAGTGATAACCCTCGCCATTGAACATAAGAGGCCTATTAATAGAATTTCCCTCAAGAAATGGAAAGTTGGATGAGGCCATATCTATTCTTGAAGTTTTTAAACTTTATACAAGAAACCTGCTCTGATACCACTTGTTGGACAAATGACCTCAGTTATCGTAAGAAGGGGGGGTTGAATTAAGATAACAAGAACGATTCCCCAATTAAAATTTTACTCTCTCTTTTTAGATTAACAATGCACCCTTAACATGAATTACTCAAAAGACAATTCAAAATAAACTTCTTTAAAGCCAAAGATAAATAGTAATAAATAAAAGAAGTTTAAGGAAAGAGAGAAATGCAAACTTGATTTATACTGGTTCGGCCACTTCCCGTGCCTACGTCCAGTCCTCAAGCAACCCACTTGAGATTTTCCACTCTCTTGTAAAATCCTTTTACAAGTTCTGAACACACAAGGACAATTCTTCCTTTGTGTTCAGAATTCTTTTACAACAAGAGACCCTCGGTCTCTTAATCCCTTTTTAGAAGTAAGAAGAAGAGAAGAAGAAATCTCTCTTGAAAGAGATAGATTGTACAATGAAGATCAATCACAATTCCTTATTGAATATGCAAGTGTTTGACCAAGGAATCTTTGAGAGGATAAGACATTTCAATTAAGAAAAACTCTCTTAATCTTTTGAGAGGATAAAACGTTTTGGGCAATGAAAACTCTCTCTCTCAATTCGTGTTTCCAAGTCACATATAAATAGACCTTTGATGGTCATTCATAAACCATTTGAATAGATGCGACTCTTAGAAGTTATTTTCTGAAAATCTCCTCTGGTAGTCGATTGCAGGTTTTGTGTAATCGATTACAGGTGTTAAAATTTGAATTAAAACGTTTATTAACTGCTGGTAATCGATTTCCAATATTGTGTAATCGATTACACAGTCTAAAATTTGAATTCAAATATTTAGTAGCTGTTGTAAAGCATTTTTGGCCACTGGTAATCGATTACATCCTCTGGTAATCGATTACCAGAGAGTAAATCTCTTGAAAAACACTTTTTAACATGCATTACTTGGCCAAACCTTTTGTTATATCAATTAGGAATTCCCTTCCTAAAATACTAGTAATCATCTTGATGTTGTGGCTTGTATTCTTGAATCATTGTCTTGAATTTAAACTTGAAAAGCCCATTTGCATCATTTGCATCAAATCATCATGATCATTGCATCATTTGCATCAAATCATCATGATCATCATCAAAACACCAAAGTCATTTGCTTCTACACTATGATAGTCTTGATGAAAGACATTGATGTCTTTGAAAAGTAAAGGAGACTGTGATAGTCTTGGCAAAAGACATTGAAGTCTTTGAAACATAAAGAGCATATGACATTGATAGTCTCTGCAAGCCAATAGACTTTGATAGTTTTAGAGGCAAAAGACTTTGATAGTCTTTGAAAAATAAAAGGCAGATGACATTGATAGTCTCTGCACGACAAAAGACTTTGATAGTCTTTGAAAAGTAAAGGTGGATGACATTGATAGTCTCCGCAAGACAACAGACCTTGATAGTCTTGGAAAAGTAAAGGAGCAGATGACCTTGATTGTCTCTGCAAGACAAAAGACTATTATAGTCTTTGAAAAGTAAAGGAGCAGATGACTTTGATTGTCTTTGCAAGATAGAAGACTATGATAGTCTTTGAAAAGTAAAGGAGCAAATGACCTTGATTGTCTCTACAAGGCAAAAGACTATGATAGTCTTTGAAAAGTAAAGGCGGATGACATTGATAGTCTCCGCAAGACAAAATACTCTGATAGTCTTTGAAAAGTAAAGGGCAGATGACATTGGTAGTCTCTGCAAAACAAAAGACTCTGATAGTCTTTGAAAAGTAAAGAAGACTGTGATAGTCTTGACAAAAGACATTGAAGTCTTTGAAATCTTTCACTAAAACGCGAACACACTTAGTAAAGAAACAAACCCCCAAACCGATTAGAATGACACATTTTTTTTTGAAGAAAAACAAATGTGACTATTGGGGAATGAAAGCATGGGGATAGAATTTCTCATAACCAAAAATGAGATCTAAGACATTAGCATTTCATCTCTAAAAGAGCATTAGAAGAGACACTGGGTCCAACCAAATAGAGGAAAACTGCTCAAGGTGTATAAAATCTCACACAGGCAAGTGTTTTATCTTAATTCCATCCCACATATATGTCATAGATTGACTTTGCAAGTCATTTCCCATCAAATCAAAGATAATATGCACAATCATCATGGGTCAATAGGACTTTATAGGGTTGGATTTTGGTAGGAAATTTGGCTTTGGTTGTTCTGGCCTTTCCCCTTTTTGTTTCCTTTTCTCTTTGGTTCGGCGTGGAACGAAAGAGGACACAAAGATTCAGTTTGTAACTAAAGTAGGTGATCGCTTTACACCCCCCAAGTTTCAACCAAGTTATTATTTCCTTTCTTTTATATTTTTCTTTTTGGGAAATTCTGCACATTGTTTAGACATTGTTTGGTTCAAAGACCCATTTTTCTTCTGTTCTATTTTCCTTTCTTCAATCTTTGATTGATTGATTCTTTTCTTTTCCTTTCTCTTTTTCTTTTCTTTTTATTTTTTTTCTTTTCTCGCACATCTCTAAACCAAGGTAAGAGAAGCTTCTTTTGGAAAATCCTTTTGTTCTCTTCTCTTAGGGTAAGGTTTGAAATTTCCATCCTAGGTCAAGGTTATGGCCAAAATGTTGACGTTTGGCTTAAAAGGCCTACAAATGGCGGGACATGATTTATGTCGGACATTTGTTTGGCAAATGGCTCAGGAATAAGGGAATGCCCCAATCATTTCCATGAAACACATATTATGATAATTAGAAATTCATGCAAAATTAATCAACGCACACATCCTTGTGGACACTCAAACATAAGGCTTTGTGGCCATGCGAACTCTAAGGCTTAGGGTTTGTTTCCCCTTTCAAATCAAACCAGTGTTTCAAAGATCGCTCTTTTAATCAAGTCATACAAACATCTGAGTCCATTTTGACATTCGGGAAAACCTTTCATTGCGTTCACCCTCTAGGTGCACATTTTTTTTTCGAAAACCTTTTGTGTTTTGATCCATGAATTTTCCCAAAGAAAACTGGCGATCATTTTTTTTTCAAAAGCATGTTGGTTTTTAGTTTTTCTTATCCTTTTTTTTTTGTTTTTTTTATAGAAAAGGTTTGTAACCCAGGAAAGTTGTTACCCGAGATTACACTTTATCAATGGAACAAAAGACGTGTGAATGAAAAGAAACCAATACACAAGACCCTTTTTTTTTGCTTAGTTTTCTTGATTCAGACAAACCATCACAATGCAATAGTACGACAATACGCTAGAAGCGGTAAAGTTCATCACAATGAGATAACAAAAACTAAAAGCGATAACATAAAGTCCAGTTCTATCAAAATGAGATAACAAGAATTGAAAGCGATAGCGTAAAGTCTAGGTTTATCACAATGAATTAACAAATAAAAATTGAAAGCGATAACAACAAAATAAAGACAAAATCATAGTTTTTAGGTGATCCTAGCCATGCACCTCTGCCTCCTCAAAGGAAGTAGTCCAATACATTAGCCATATCTTCATCCTCCTAAGCTCCATCCTTGTCTCCAGGGGCCCCTATGGGTCCTACCCCTGTCTGAAAATCGGGCTCATCTCCAGGCCATGCAACTGTGGCCCCGAACTGCTCGGGGGTAGGCCACAGGAAAGGACTGGGGTCTTGGCTCTGTTGGTGCAGGGTGTACCGGTAGAAGGTCTCATTCAGTTGCACCTGACCCCTATGATTAGCTGCCTGCTGGCTAGTCACATGCTGCATATACGTGTGCATCTGGAGCTCTATCTTCTACAGGTGAGAAGAGATGGAATCCAGAGGTGGTGGCTGCCGTAGAGGTGGTGGCGGTGCATCCTGAGTCAGCTGCTGCTGGAACTCCTCCTACTGCTGTTGTGCTTGCCTTGGCATGCAATATTTTTCTATTAAGGTCCTGTTGATTGGAGGCTAGATAAGCTTGGTGGGAGTAACCGACACCCCATAGAATTGGCAAAGGCCTGTGATCAAAGCTGGAAACCCCAGTGCTCTATTGGACTTCTCTGGGTCCATTGGGTGTCTAGGAGGTGTGATCCCTGCAAATTGATATATGGCATCTGAGATCAACTGGGCCACATGAACACTCACCCGGGTCAAGATGGCATAGACCAACTGGCACTTTGGCAGGGGGAGGTCGGAATTATGATCGTTGGGGAGGATATTGCTGAGCAACAATGTCATCCAAATCTATGTCAGGGTGGTCATGCTAGTGCGCATGATCCGCACCCGTCTCCCTGCCACGCTTCGGGAAAAGTCCTACCCCAGAACACACAGTCGCTGACTGATGGCCTCCTTATCGAACCCCGAGGCTTGGCTCCTCCTCTGGCTGAATTCGCAGCATTGGCCCTCCTCCAGGACCAACGGATGCCCCAGGAACTAATTAATGGCATCCTCATCAAAGGAGATCCATTGGCCCCGCAACTAGGAGAGTGTTTACACCCCGGTGTTACTTGTTAATATGGATGCTTAAATCTAACCAGTAAGTGTATCGAGTCATGCAAGTAATAATAAAATGGTAAGAACCGAGTATCAAACTCAGGGAACTTGTTTTATTTGGCAAAACATCATTTGATAGGCAGACATTTATGCAAAGAATTGATTATCATGAATTAAAAACAAAAGTGATTTCCATTCTAATTGAAAACAGTAAATATGAGCAAGTGGATGTAAAAACAAATATGTAAAAGCGTTGGGTCCTCCTACTGTGATACTTGACGCAATTAAATGTATTTCTCTATTCAAAGTTATTTTTGTGTTCTATGCTGAGAGCTAAAATACCAAACATCGATGTCTTGTGAGTTTGGAATAATTCTAATTAAACCTCGTTCTCAAATGTCTATTGTTGAACTTAGCCTAACCGAACAACGTTACGACTATAGCATAATAAAAACTAAATTACCATACTCCGTGTCCAGATTATACAATAACCTAGCCTAGTTCTATCCAGTTCTAAGGATGTAATACATTTTCGAATGCTAAAGCTCCTAACAGCATATACAAATGGGTGATTAGGCCACAAGCATGCGATAATTAAGCACGGATAAAAACAACAAACACATAAATCAACTTCAAATAGATATGATAAGTATTTACATCAAGTACTCAGCAGAATTTCCCAACAATGGATTTTACCCCTCCATTACAAGGGAGCACCTTTCACAAGCAGCAAAAGGGTTTCAGAGAAAATACCAGATTACAAAGTAGTAGGGATATCTCCTCCACCTCTAGGAACCTAGAAATTACTCCTCAACCTAAAATTCTCCTAAAAGCCAAGGTTTTTGCTTCCTTGCTCTGCTTTTTGCCTCTGTTCTCCTGCCAAGCTCTCAGTCTATTCAGACCCCCTTTCTTTCTCTTCACTTCAGGCTTAAAAAAGGCTTTTTGTCCTCGAAGGCGCGCTTAACGCCATTTTCGCACTAAGCACGAGTAAGTGAATTTTGGCTCAGCGAGCCAGGCACGCTTAGCACAAGAAGAGACAAAAATCTCATTGGGCGAGCAGGTGACGCGCTGAGCGCGTGCTGACGAGGCAGATTCTCTCTAAGATTCCTCTTACTCGCTAAGAGGGCTGATGTCTCGCTTAGCGGATGAATCTCGCTAAGCGCATGGATCAGGCTTAGCGAGACAACAACTTCAGTACCTTCCAAAATTTCTCCTTTTTTCCTAAAATTGAAGTGAAATAAGGAAGGTCTGTACTTTGCAAATATAAAAACTAAACAAGAAATATTTACAATCCTACCAAAAGAACCATAAATTGGGGAAAATATATACATTTTGGAAAACTTTTCTATACAAAAGTTAGTTGTAAAAGAAAACTAACAGAGAGCTTGTCTCTGACTCCCTCCTTCATGGGCCACGCATTGGTGTAGAACTCCATGACTATTTTTGGATCATACTTAGCCATGGGTGCTACAAGTTGAGTCCATTGCCTCCTGGCAATTTCCTCCTGGAATTCGGCATACTCTCCTTCCCTCAACTGGACCCACCTCTCCTTGAGGAGCGACCAACACTTAATTGCCTCAAAACAGTGCTGGTGTTCCTCGCTTCGGAACCGATGTCTGTCAAACTCCACATCCACTTATGGGGCCGCATTGGAACCTTCTCCAGCGGCATCTTTCCTTGCCCTCTTAGCTGGAACCTTATTTGGAGCCACTTCCTGTGAGGACACATTCGCAAAGTTAGTTTGCATGAAATACCAGTCATCATTTCATTTATCTCAAACACAACAAAAGCTAAACAAACTTGAATGTTGCATATTTCTTTCCACCAAATGCAAGTGTCAATGTGTAATTAGAATACAATCATACATTGGTGCATGTATTATTTTATGACATACACATTTTTTTAAAAGCATTTTAGCTACCTAGATGCAAGGTGCCTATTATAGTGTAGCCAGTCCGAATATTAGTCTAAAATCCAAACAGTGATGCTCCCATATTCATGCAATTCATGCATTTTTGCCTCCAAGACAAAACTTAGATTCCTATGCCTAAGTCATGCTTTTGGCATGTTATTCTAAAAACTTAAGCTGCCCATACCTTCCAAATGACAACCATACATGCACAAATTCATTCCACAATTCAAACTTCACAGTATCACATGCAAAGGTCAATGAGGCATTTCACCGAACGGTTGGTGGGCGCATGTTCAGGCATGAAAAAATAAGGAACAAGAACAATATGACATGCCAATTCATACTAGAATCCAAGATAGGCCTATGGCCATCCCTTACAGCCCCCAAATCTAGCAAACAAAGCATGGATTCATACATAACTTGTCTCACGAAATTTGCAAAAAATAGACAACTAGAGCACCAAAATACCACAATGGAAAGCCAAAATTCAAAGGAAGGTGGTACTTACTTGTAGGAGATGAACAAAATGAAAAACAAAAAGCAAAAATGCACAAATGGAGGCTTGGGGCTGCTGGACTCATGCACTCTTGTAAGCACTTGGTGTTTTTTGAATTTTGGGGAAGAATGACTTCACCCCCCTCTTTTAAAACCAACATCAGACACGCTCTCCCAGGGGAGCTATTTTTTTTTGTTTTTTTTTTTTGCAAAACCCCTTTGCAAGAGTTGGATTATTCCTTGTTAGGCATATATTTTCTAAAATCCTATAGTTGCAAATAAACTTAGGTAAATTCAAATATAATTCAAGAAAATAGATAAATAAAAGCAGGAATTTTAAAGAGCAAAATTAGAGATACTAGGCTGCCTCCTAGGAGCGATTCTTTAACGTCTTTAGCCGGATGTGGGATGATCATTAATTGATCATGGGCCTAGCACCTGCTCATACCTGCCCCTAAGCTTTGAACAAAGGAAACAACATCATGCAACAAATGTGAAACGACACCACAAAATGCCTGCATTACCTTTCACTTACCCTTGTCTTAATTTTGGTGTGGTATTGACCATCACTCAAAAAGACTCTTTATTCTCCCTCCGATTTGCAGGATGAAAAGATGCGAATGCATGCATGCTTATGATTTGGATGTTTAAGTGCAACAATTAAACAAGTGTTATCGTGTTCAATTTTACTTAAAACGCTTATGGCACCCTGTTGATTGAGCCAAATGGCTCCAAATTCAGTGGGCAAGATCGAGAGTGTATGTTCTTAAGAAGTAAAAGACACAACACAGGAAGTTAAGATGCAAATCATTAATCCAATATTCATTAATGTTGTGATCATGGTTTACAAAGGATCTTAAGACTTTGGAGATCCCAGCGAGTCCTTGGAGAACAATCATGTATTGAACCTCTTAGCTACCCTAGGTATTATGCATAATATCGTTTGACGATATCAGAATTCACGGGCGAAGGCAATTCTTCATCATCCATGCGGGCAAGCAACAATGCCCCTCTCAAAAGCGCCTTCTTCACAACAAAAGGTCCTTCATAATTCACAGCAAACAGGAGCATCTCGTGCCAATCCTTGTATGACATAGTCATCTTTTGAACTATTTTCTTGATATTCTTATTAGCAGCCTCAACTGCCCCATTCATCTTAGGCCTGTAAGGCGTAGAATTTTGGTGTTGGATCTTGAAATCCTCACACATTTCCTTCATCATTTTATTGTTTAGATTGGTGGCATTATCAGTGATAATCTTCCAGGGCAACCCATACCAACAAATGATCTCTTTCATGATGAACCTAACCACCACACTTCTAGTCACACTGGCGTACGAAGCCGCTTCAACCTATTTGGTGAAGTAGTCAATGGCGACCAAAATGAAACAATGTCCATTTGAAGCTTTGGGCTCAATAGCTTCAATCATGTCTATACCCCACATAGAGAATGGCCAAGGTGCTGCCAAGACGTTCAAAGGTATGAGCGAAGCATTGACATTATCAACGAAGGCCTGGCACTTGTGGCACTTCCTCACATGGATGCAACTATCATTTTCCATAGTGAGCCAGTAATACCATGCTCTTAGAAGCTTTCGGGCCATGGCATGTCCGTTGGCATATGTTCCAAAGGATCCCTCATGCACTTCCACTAGCATCTGCTCAGCCTCCCTGGCATCCACACATCGAAGCAAAACCATATCATGGTTCGTCTTGTACAGGATATTTCTACTTAGGAAAAAACCGGCTGCCAACCTTCACAATGTTCTCTTTTCATTGTCAAAGGCCTCCCGTGGGTATTTCTTGATATCGAAGTACCAAGGTTTAGCATCTTGCTCTTTTTCTATCAAGCAACAATGTGCAGGCTTGCCGCGACATATAAATTTGATGTACGACAAATCCCCGTACGAGGTCAGTTGGAACATGGATGCCAGAGTGGCAAGGGCATCAGCCATCTGATTCTCCTCTCTAGGAATATGGTGAAAGGACACATCATTGAAGTACTCTATCAATTTCCTGGTGTAGGCATGGTAGGGTATCAACTTATGATCCCTGGTCTCCCATTCTCCTCTCAACTGGTGGATTACCAAGGCTGAGTCCCCATATACCTTGAGCAACTTGACCTTGAAGTCAATTGCCGCTTAGATCCCAAGGGCGCACGCCTCGTACTCAGCCATGTTGTTTGTGCAGTCAAAACCTAACCTAGTCATGAAGGGTATACATTGATTGTCAAACCACACAATCCATTTGTCCCTATCTTCATCCCCTACTTCCTCCTCGAACAAGGTCATGATGTCCTCATCCGGGAATTGTGGATGTATAGGCTGGTAGTTGTTGATGGGCTGTTGAGCCAGGTAATTTGCCAAGGCACTCCCCTTTATCACCATTTGAGTGACATAAATATGTCAAATTCTGATTGCAGAACCTACCACCGAGCGATCCGTCAGGTGAGAGTGGATTTTTCAAAGATGTACTTGACTGGGTCCATTTTAGATACCAACCAAGTGGGGTAGTTCAACATGTACTGCCTTAAACAGTGGGTTGCCCACACCAGGGCACAACATGTCTTTTAGAGCAAAGAGTAGTTCATTTCACATGCCGTGAAATTCTTGCTTAAATAATAGACAACCCGTTGATGTGCCATTATTTTATCCTATTTCTTAACCCTTTTTGCACCATTTTAAGTACTGATTAATCTTAATTGTCAAATTAATTAGGCAGTTTTATTATTTGGGCCCATTCAGCTAATTTGATGTTTTTAATCTAATTTCAGGAATTAATAAAGCATTAGGCTTGAATCCAGAATTGGACTTGGACTTGAAGAGGGCAAACTATTTTATTCTACAAAATTTTATCTTATCTAGATATTATTTAGATTTGATCTCATCTAGATATTATTTCATCTAGATCTTATCTTATCTTATCTAGATTTGATTTTATTTTATTTATGGACTTGGATTTAAAACAGATTTGTAAGCTTTGGGGCTGGACAACTATATAACAACACCAAGGTTCTAGTTTAGGCCCTTCTCTTTTTCTCTCTCCTATTTTTCGTTTTTAGTTTTAGGTCTCTCTTCTCTTTCTCCTTTTTTTCGATTTTGGCAATTCCAGTTTTGACTTTTCGTTCTTTAATCTATAATTTTGTTCTCTATTGATTAATGGAAGGCTAAGTCCCCAACGTTGTTTTCTCTTAAGGATCAAGCACAGTTATCTTTGAGGTTCTATTATTACTGTTAAATTATATTCAGCTTTTCCTCTTCACTAATTACTCTAAATTTGTTGATATTAATTCATGCATGCTTAGTGCTTGATTAATTCTCTCTGCGCTTAATTTACGTTCATGCTTAATAATCGTTTATGAGTAATTGGTGTATGTGTTGCTTAATCACATAATGAATGTCTTATGTTAAATTTCGCTTAGTAATTTAATTTAGGGTTGGACTAAGTGGTTGAACTAAATAAGGATAAACTCTCGTAAACTAGGATAAGAGACTTGCTTGTGAATCAAGGGGAAGCAACGTGTTTTAATTCTGATATTTTCTAATTCACATCTATTCGCTGTTTAATTTACCAAAGCAAACAACCCCCCCCCAATTCGTTACTATTTTCCTACTATTTGTTATGAACATTTGGTGTATCATTGCTCATTGGGAAACGATCTAGGATCACTTCCTAGTTACTGCATTTTAATGTTTATTTGATTTGGGTATGACCTCGATCAAATTTGGCGCCGTTGCCGGGGAGCAGTGTCCAAAGGTTCATAATAGCTAGTAATTTGTGTTTTATGTTTAGTTGTTTTATGCTTTCGTGTGTTGTATTAGTGTTGTGTTCGTGTTGCGTTAAGTGTGTTTAGAGTCTTGTTATTTTGTTTAGTGTGGTGTTCTGTTTTAGTTTTTCTGTTTAGCGCTTCCCCTGTTTCAGTTTTGAATGTTGCTGTGAATAGTGATTTGTGACGGATTTAGCGACCACTTTTGTTGAACTGGAAAACAGGGTGGTAGTGGAAATCCCTTAGCGACAGATTTTAAAGACCACCCTTGCTGAATTAATTGGGATTTTTTGTTTTGGTAGCTATTGTTGTTATTTTTGGCTGAATTTTTTTGTGGTCACTTCTTTTGATCCATATTTTGTGGGAAAAATAGCTGGAGCCCTTAGTTTGGTTAGATTTGAAAGTTCCAAAAAAGTAGCAAATTTGATTTTTGTCAAAACTTCAAACAGACATAACTTTTGCTTCGGTTATCAGAATCACTATTATTATATATGTATTTGGGGTAGAAAAAAATTTCCCATGCCATGGCAGCGGTCTATAGGCCGGCTGAGGTCTCCTTCTTCCAAAAATTGCGATTCTGTCAAAAGTTTTTTTTATTTTCCAAGTATTATTCTCTTATTTTTCTCAACTTACCATTTTTAGCTTCTATAGTTAGACTTTGAATTTTCGTTTGAAATTTTTTGTGCTATATTCTCATCATTTTATAAGGTTGCTCACAAAATTTCAAGTCATTTGGATATCATTTAATGGTAGTTGTAGTTTAAACCTACATTGTTACTTGCATAAGAAGGCAACTAGTTGTGCATGCTGAATATAGTGTATGACTAGAGGCAATCCATCTGACTTATAACCCTTTGATCCTGAGATAGATAGGACATTTCATAGATTAGTTAGACATCATTCAGTACCTTTTGAGCATCCTGTCCATCATTTTGAGCATTATTGTTTTGAACATTCTAATATTGAACATTCTAAGAACATGGCACAACCTCCACCCCGTGAGAGGACTCTAAGGGAAATGGATGCACCTAATTTCACCTACGAAAGCTTGTGCATCCAATACCCTGATGAGGATGTCCCATATGTTCTTAAAACTGGACTGATCCATTTGCTTCCAAAGTTTCATGGCCTTGCAGGTGAAGACCCACACAAACATCTGAAAGAATTCCATATTATCTGCTCCACCATGAAACCCCCAGATGTCCAGGAGGATCACATATTTCTGAAGGCTTTTCCTCATTCTTTAGAGGAAGTGGCAAAGGACTGGCTTTATTACCTTGCTCCACGATCCATCATGAGCTAGGATGACCTCAAGAGAGTATTCTTAGAAAACAATTTTCCCTACTTCCAGGACCACGACCATCAGAAAGGATATTTCTGGCATTAGAAAACTCAGTGGAGAGAGCTTATATAAATACTGGGAGAGATTTAAGAAACTATGTGCCAGTTGCCCTCACCACCAGATTTCTGAGCAGCTTCTCCTCCAATATTTTTATGAAGGACTCAGTAACATGGAAAGTATGATAGATGCTACCAGTGGTGGAGCCCTTGGAGACATGACCCCTGCTGAAGCCATAAATTTAATTGAGAAGATGGCTTCAAACTCCCAACAATTTAGTGCCAGAAGTGATGCTATTGTCATTAGAGGAGTGCATCAAGTAGCCACGAATTCATCTTCATCAGCCGAGACTAAGAAGCTTGAAGGTAAACTAGATGCCTTGGTTAACCTGGTAACCCAACTGGCCATGAATAAAAAATCTGTACTTGTCGCCAGACTCTGTGGTTTATGCTCCTCTGCCGACCACCACACGAACCTTTGCCCTTCTATGCAACAATCTGAAGCAATTGAACAGCCTGAAGCTTATGCTGCAAACATCTACAACAGACCTCCTCAACCTCAACAGCAAAATCAGCCCCAACAAAACAATTATGACCTCTCCGGCAACAGGTACAATCTCGGGTGGAGGAATCATCCCAACCTTAGATGGTCGAATCCTTCACAGTAGCAACAACAACAACAACAACAACAAGCCTTATTTTCAGAATGCTGCTGGCCCAAGCAGACCATACGTTCCTCCACCAATCCAACAATAACAACAACAACAACAACAACCCTAGAAACAACAAACAGTTGAGGCTCCTCCGCAACCTTCCCTTGAAGAACTTGTGAGGAAAATGACTATGCAAAACATGCAGTTTCAACAAGAGACCAGAGCCTCCATTCAGAGCTTAACTAATTAGATGGGACAATTGGCTACATAGTTAAATCAACAACAGTCCCAGAATTCTGACAGATTACCTTCTCAATCTGTCCAGAATCCAAAAAATGTGAGTGCCATTGCATTGAGGTCGGGAAAGCAGTGTCAAGAACCTCAACCAGTAGCATCTTCCTCATTTGCAAATGAACCTGCCCAACTTCACTCTACTCCAGAAAAAGATGATGACAAAAATTTAAAGAGTAAGTTACCTAACAATTTCTATGCAAGTGAATCTAAAGAGAAGCAACATATCCCTCTTCCATTCCCTCCAAGAGCAATTTCCAACAAAAAAATGGAGTTGTGCACTAATTCCAAGATATGCTAAATTCTTGAAGGAGCTGTGCACTAATAAGCAGAAGCTTAAAGGAAGTGAAAGAATTAGTATGGGCAGAAATGTCTCCGTATTGATTGGTAAATCTGTTCCCCAAATCCCTGAAAAATGTAAAGATCCAGGTACATTCAGCATACCTTGTATTATAGGGAATAGTAAGTTTGACAATGCCATGCTAGATTTAGGAGCTTCTGTTAGTGTTATGCCTCTATCTATTTTTAATTCTCTATCTTTAGGTCCTTTGCAGTCAACTGATGTGGTAATTAATTTAGCTAATAGAAGTGTTGCCTATCCTGCTGGTTTCATAGAGGATGTCTTAGTTAGAGTTGGTGAACTGATTTTCCCTGTTGATTTTTATATTTTGAATATGGAGGAGGGATTATCTAAAGGATCAGTTCCCATCATTCTAGGCAGACCTTTTATGAAAACTGCTAGAACTAAGATAGATGTATATGCAGGCACACTATCTATGGAGTTTGGTGATATAACTATTCATTTTAATATTCTTGATGCTATGAAACACCCATTTGAAGATCTTTCTGTATTTCGTGTTGAAATAATTGACCATATTGTTGATGAATACATGACTGATCTTCATTCTAATCTACATGCCTGTCACTCTTCATGCATTGAATCTGAATTTGTACTTGATCATATGTCTGAATTTGATGTTGAGAGTGAATCTGAAATTTATATTGATTACATGTCTGGTGATGTTTTACCTCTTGAGATTGATTTTCTAGAGTCAGATAGAACTAACCATGTTTCAGGAAGTACACATACCTTTGACTTTCTTTATGAGGTATAGGCTCAGAAACCATCTCTTTCTACCATTATCCAGCCACCCACACTAAAATTGAAGCCTCTACCATCAAATTTAAAATATGCTTACTTGGATGATAGCAAAAGTTTTCCAGTAATTATATCTGCCTCCCTTGCTGATGAGCAAGAGGAGAAGCTGTTATCAGTTCTCAAGAAGCATAAGAAGGCTATAGGCTGGAACCTGGCGGACATTCCTGGTATTAGCCCATCCACATGTATGAATCGAATAAATTTAGAGGATGGGGCTAAACTAGTAAGACAACCACAAAGAAGACTAAACCCGGTAATTCTTGATGTAGTCAAGAAGGAGGTAACCAAGCTTTTGCAAGCTGACATCATTTATCCTATCTCCGACAGCCAATGGATGAGTCCCGTCCAGGTCATCCCGAAGAAAACCGGCCTCACCGTGATAAAAAATGAGAAGGAGGAGTTGATTCCTACTCGGGTGCAGAACAGTTGGATAGTCTGCATCGACTATAGGAGGGTAAACCAGGTTACCAAAAAGGACCATTTTCCCCTGCCATTCATTGACTAGATGCTTGAACGCCTGGCAGGTAAATCTCACTACTGTTTCCTTGATTGTTTTTCTGGTTATATGCAAATCACAATTGCTCCTGAGGATCAAGAAAAGACCATATTCACCTGCCCCTTCGACACTTTTGCTTATAGGAGAATGCCTTTCGGCCTGTGCAATGCCCCTGGTACCTTCCAGCGGTGCATGATTAGTATTTTTAGTGATTTTTTAGAAAATTGCATATAGGTATTTATGGATGATTTCACTATATATAGATCTTCTTTTGATGTTTGTTTGGATAGTTTAGAAAAGGTTTTGAATAAATGCACTGAAACTAACCTTGTTCTAAATTTTGAAAAATGTCATTTTATGGTTGAGCAAGGTATAGTTTTAGGCCACATTATTTCCAATAAAGGCATTGAAGTAGATCCTGCAAAAATTTCTGTTATTTCACAATTGCCTTACCCCTCTTGCATGCAAGAGGTGCGGTCTTTTCTTGGTCATGCAGGATTCTACAAGCGCTTTATAAGAGATTTTAGCAAAGTAGCCCTTCCACTATCCAACTTGTTGCAAAAGGAGGTGGAGTTTGACTTTAATGATAAATGCAAAGAGGCTTTTGATTGCCTCAAAAGAGCATTGACTACCACCCCCATCATGCACACACCCAACTGGACAGTCCCTTTTGAGCTTATGTGTGATGCATCCAATTATGCATTAGGCGCTGTCCTTGCTCAGAAAATTGATAAATTGCCTAGGGTGATATATTATGCTTCTAGGAATTTAGATGTTGCCCAAGCGAATTATACTACTTCTGAGAAAGAGCTACTAGTCATAGTTTTTGCTCTTGAAAATTTTTGTTCTTATTTGCTTGGTACTTGCATTATTATTTATACTGACCATGCAGCTTTAAAGTACTTGTTGAAGAAGGCTAATTCAAAGCCTAGGTTGATCCGATGGATGCTTTGGCTCCAAGAATTTGACTTGGAGATCCGTGATAGGAGCGGAGCACAAAATTTAGTTGTTGATCATTTGAGTCGGATCAAACATGTGTCTGATGAGGACTCACCCATTCAGGATGATTTCCCGGATGATCATTTACATATATTGTATAGTATTTCTGATTCTCTTTCTACTCCCTGGTTTGCAAACATTGTAAATTATTTAGTTGCTTCTGTTTTTCCTCCGTTAGCATCTAAGGCCCAAAAAGATAAAATTAAAAGTGATGCTAAGCATTTTATTTGGGATGACCCCTACTTGTGGAAATTGTGCAATGATTAAGTCATTAGACGATGCATTCCAGATCATGAGACTGACTCAGTCCTGCGGTTCTATCATTCTTCCGCACCGGGAGGTCATCTGGGTGTTCAAAGGACAGCTCGCAAAGTGCTTGACTATGGCTTTTATTGGCCCACAATCTTTAAAGATGCGTGGAAGATTTGTAGCACTTGTGAGCAGTGTCAGAGAGTAGGAAGTGCACTTACATGGCGACAACAAATGCCTTAACAACCTATGCTATTTTGTGAGGTGTTTGATGTCTGGGGTATAGATTTCATGGGCCCTTTTCCTGTATCTTTTGGTTATGTTTACATTCTCCTTGCAGTTGATTATGTTTCAAAATGGGTGGAAGCCAAGCCCACTAGAACTAATGAGGCTAAGGTTGTTGTAGATTTTGTCAGATCTAATCTGTTTTGTAGGTTTGGAGTACCTAAAGCAATCGTTAGTGATCAAGGAACCCATTTTTGCAACTAATCAATGCATGCCTTGCTTAAAAAGTACGGGGTTGTACACAGGGTATCCACACCATACCACCCCCAAACCAATGGAGAGGCAGAAATTTCTAACAAGGAGATCAACAGAATTTTAGAGAAGATTGTGCAGCCAAGCAGGAAAGATTGGAGTACTAGGCTAGATAATGCTCTTTGGGCACATAGGACTACCTACAAAGCACCTATAGGAATGTCTCCTTATCGGGTTGTCTTTGGACATGCATGTCATCTTCTAGTTGAGATTGAGCACAAAGCATACTGGGCAGTGAAGACCTACAACTTCTCTATGGATCAAGCTGGTGAGGAAAGAAAGTTGCAACTGAGTGACTTAGATGAGATCCGCCTAGAAGCGTATGAGAATGCCAAGTTCTACAAAGAAAAGACCAAGAAGTTCCATGATAGCATGATAATTAAGAAGAACTTCATGGTTAGGAAAAAAGTGTTATTGTATAATTCTAAGCTTGGACTCATGAGTGGTAAGTTGAGGTCTAAGTGGATTGGTCCTTTTGTTGTTACTAATGTTTTTCCTTATGGTACAATTGAGATCAAAAGTGACTCCATAAACAAGAGCTTAAAGGTCAATGGACACCGACTTAAGCCATTCCTCACAAACCCTTCTTTAGTGGACATAGTGGTGGAAGAGACTTCCTTACTCCACCCTACTCTTCCTCCACCATGACTTAGGGAGTTTTTTCTTTTCCTATCTCCTTCTTTACTTTTATTACATTTGTCCGATTCTATTTGATGGTTTAATTGATTTTAATCTTTTAATTGTGCTACATTGAGGACAATGTGTTGCTTAAGTATGGGGGGGAGTATTCTTTGGTTTTAGTTTTGCTAGTTTTGTTAGTTTTGTTTGTGTTAAATTTGTTAGTTTTGTTAGTTTTGTTGGGTCTCTAGTTTAATATTTTAGGTCAATTCTATTTGCATGTACAACTTTGCATATTTTTCTTTGAATTATAGGATATGTTCAAGAAACGGGTACTTGTTATGAAAATAAAAGTCTCTTGACATTTTGTGATTTGAAATCCTTGTTTTTCCTCTACATGTCATGATAGTTTTGAAAGCTCAATTTGAAAGTGATAAGTTTACCTTTGTGAGAATTTGAGCCATCCATCATCATAATCTTTTGGTGTGTTTTGCCCCATTGATTGCTTGCACAATAGCCTTGGCTTGATTCTTGTTGATGCTTCCTAATTCACATTCATATTTGGAAATGATTTAGGCATTTTTGTTCTTATAAGCTTCTAGCCAAATGGACTTACCTTGAATTAATTCCTTTGATAGCCCCTTTGAGCCTATGTTCCCCTTTCTTTGTTTTGAAGCTCATTACAAGCCTTAAGTGAAAAACCATGATATCACCTTACCCTTAAGGAATTTGGAGCTTTGGAATTGTTTTGGGAATAAGTGTGGGGGAGTATGTTTCATTGGAAGATATGATTTTTGGCCATGCTTGATTTATATATATATTGCCTAGTTCTTGCTTTAATCTTCAAATTCGTACTGTTTAAAAAAAAAGAAAAGAAATGAAAAAAAATTTCAATTGCTGCAAATTCGTACTGTTAAAAAAAAAACAAAAAAAAAAAGAGAAGAAGAAAAGAAGTGAAGTTGAATAAATGAGGTCTTGTTATGAGGACTTGATTTGGGAGCCTTGGTTGATTTTGTTGATATTAGTGGGTTTGGATTTACTACTTGTGCTTAATTTCCACTTATTCCCCATTGTTCCTCTATTCCTTTGGGATTTAGCTACTTATTTCATATTTTTTTCCCCTACCTTGTCCTTCGCCCCATTACAACCTTTAAATACCTTTTGATCCTCATGTGCATGTTTTTGTCAAGTGGTTTGTCAATTTTAGAATTTTGCCAAGTCTATGTGGTGTTTTTTTCCATGGGTGCGTCGAGAGTAAATAGTAGCCCCGACACTTGAGAGATAGAGTGTATATCTTGTGAGGCTTTATCACTTTTCATTCTTGAGCTGATTAACTATTTTGCCATGATTGGGTTGCTTGGATGATTTTCACGAATGTCTTGACTCTTTGGATCTCTTCATGTTAGATGTTACCCATTCCTTTCATTCCTTGATGTTCATTGAGAAATATGTAAATGTTTTTGTTTGTCTCTCTTTGATATCCTTGGATTTTGCTCCTTATTTCATTTTGCCCAGGAGTGCAAAAGGCTAAGTATGGGGGGTTTTGATGTGCCATTATTTTCTCCTATTTCTTAACCCTTTTTGCACCATTTTAAGTACTGATTAATCTTAATTGTCAAATTAATTAGGCAGTTTTATTATTTGGGCCCATTCAGCTAATTTGATGTTTTTAATCTAATTTCAGGAATTAATGAAGCATTGCGCTTGGACTTGAAGAGGACAGACTATTTTATTCTACAACATTTTATCTTATCTAGACTTTATCTTATCTAGATATTATTTAGATTTGATCTCATCTAGATATTATTTCATCTAGATCTTATCTTATCTTATCTTATCTAGATTTGATTTTATTTTATTTATGGGCTTGGATTTAAAATAGATTTGTAAGCTTTGGGGCTGGAAAACTATATAACAACACCAAGGTTCTAGTTTAGGCCATTCTCTTTTTCTCTCTCCTATTTTTCGTTTTTAGTTTTAGGTCTCTCTTCTCTTTCTCCTTTTTTTCGTTTTTGGCAATTCCAGTTCTGACTTTTCGTTCTTCAACCTATAATTTCATTCTCTATTGATTAATGGAAGGCTAAGTCCCCAACGTTGTTTTCTCTTAAGGATCAAGCACAGTTCTCTTTGAAGTTCTATTATTACTGTTAAATTCTATTCAGTTTTTCCTCTTCACTAATTACTCTGAATTTGTTGCTATTAATTCATGCATGCTTAGTGCTTGATTAATTGTCTCTGTGCTTAATTTATGTTCATGCTTAATGATCATTTATGAGTAATCGGTGTATGTGTTGCTTAATCACATAATGAATGCCTTATGTTAAATTTTGCTTAGTAATTTAATTTAGGGTTGGATTAAGTGGTTGAACTAAATAAGGACAAACTCTCGTAACCTAGGATAAGAGACTTGCTTGTGAATCAAGGGGAAACAATGTGTTTTAATTCTGATATTTTCTAATTCACATCTATTCGTTGTTTAATTTACAAAAGCAAACAACCCCCCCCCCCCCAATTCGTTACTATTTTCCTACTATTTGTTATGGACATTTGGTGTATCATTGCTCGTTGGGAAACGACCTAGGATCACTTCCTAGTTACTGCATTTTAATGTTTATTTGATTTGGGTGAGGCCTCAATCACCCGTTCCCTTTTTTCGGACTCGTCATGCTGCCCCGACATACACCCCATCGACTCATCCAACATAGTCATATATAGGATAAAGGGTCTTCCGGGCACCGGTGGCACAAGCATAAGAGGGTTCATGAGGCATTGCTTAATCCTCCTGAACAACACTTGGCAGTCATCGCCCCTCTAGACAAACTGGTTCTTATGCAATAGCTTGAAGAGAGGCTCACAAGTGGCGGTCAGCTATGATATGAACCTCGCTGTGTAGTTCAAACGTCCTAGGAAACCACAGACCTGCTTCTCAGTGCGTGGCTCGGGCATTTCGAGGACGACTTTCACCTTTTCTGGGTCTATCTCTATCCCTTTCTAGCTCATGATAAAACTGAGCAACTTTCCCGACTTAAACCTAAAAGTGCACTTTGCGGGATTCAACCTTAATCGGTACTTACGCAGCCTCTTGAACAACTTTCATAAGTTGACAAGGTGTTCCTCCTCGGTCTTTGACTTGGCAATCATATCATCCACGTAGACCTCAATTTCTTTGTGCATCATGTCATGGAATAATGCTACCATAGCCCGCTGGTACGTTGCCCCAGAGTTCTTAAGCCCAAAGGACATCACTTTGCAGCAGAAAGTTCCTCACAGGGCGATGAAGGTCGTCTTCTCCATGTCCTACGGTGCCATCTTTATTTGTTTATTGCCCGAGAATCCGTCCATGAAAGAAAATAAGGAAAAATTGGTCTTGTTATCTACGAGGATATTGATGTGCGGTAAAGGAAAGTTATCCTTTGGACTGGCTCGATTTAGATCCCGATAGTCCACGCACATTCGCACCTTCCCTCCCATCCTTCTTAGGGACTGGCATGATGTTGGCGACCCATTCCGGGTATTGAGCCATAGCCAAGAAGCCAATGTCAAATTTCTTTTTCACCTCTTCTTTTATCTTCAAGGACATATTGGGCTTCATCCTCCTTAGCTTTTGCTTTACCGGGGAACACTCAAGATTCAAAGGTAATCTATGTTATACGATGTTGAGACTCAAGTCGGGCATATCCTGGTATGACCAAGCAAAGATGTCTTGGTAGTCTCGTAGCAGAGCCACTAATTCATCTCGGATATGTGTGGACATGCCCGTGCCAACCTTGGCCTCCTTTCTTTCTTCACCCACACCTAAGTTTACAATCTCCGTTTCTTGTTGGTGTGGCTTCACTTCCCTATCTTCTTGTTCGACCATTATTTTTAGCTCTGGGGGAAGCCCCCAATCCTCATCTTCCCCTTCCTCAGCTTGATTTACCAGCTGCTTAAAATTAACGTCTGGGTCCTCGGTATCATTACCTTCACAGGACTCATTGTTGAATTTGTATCATTTAATCACAGCAAAAATACATGCCCAAACAGGGAGAAAAAACATAAAGCCTAGGCCCAATAATAGGGTTAGGAATAACGAATTACATTAAGTTCGCCATGGAAATTTCGGGTTGTTTGACGATTCGCCAGTTCCCCAATTCAAATTCCGGAGGACATGGCCGCACCCAATTTGGTTGCTCTTGAGGGTTTTCTTCATGTATCATGGTGACTCATCCCTCGCACATCCAACCCACATAAACAAAGCTTTTGTCGATGTGACATAAGGGAACCCCTTTCACTTGCAGCCCTTGTGGCTGACCCATGTATCTTCCCCTCTTTTCTAGGGCAATCCTCCTCACGTCGGCGCATGTAGGCTTATATCCCAGTCTGAACCTTCTGCGGTACCCCGTGAACTCTACCGAACTCGCCATGCCATTTCCATTTCAGCCCAAACCCATTCTAGGCTCATATCCATGTCCCAACATCACCCGAGCTACCATCAATGTGGCCCCAGATGACCGTGGTTGTACCGGGGGAGACTCCATGTAAGCATTGCTCACCACTTCCAATGCTTGAAAGGATGTTTCCAAGGACTCCTCCGTGGCCTCCACATAGGGCGTAGAAGAAGGAAAACTCACAAGAATGTCTTCTTCTCCTGAGACTATAATTAATTGCCCCTCCACCATAAATTTCAACTTTTGGCGTAGCGTTGAAGGGACCACCTCAACCGATTGAATCCAAGGCCGACCTAATAAGCGGCTGTAGGCAGGATTTATGTCCATCACTTGGAAAGTAATTTGGCATATGTGGGGTCTGATTTGAATTGGGAGATCAATCTCCCTCCTTACGTCTCGGCAGCTGCCGTTGAAAGCCCACACTACCATAGAACTTGGCCTTAGGTATGACACATTAAACAACAGCTTGTCCAAAGTAGCCTTGGATATGACATTAAGGGAAGAGCTATTGTCAATAAGCATTTTGGCCACTATGGGGTCCAAACATTTGACGGATACGTGCAACGCTCTGTTGTGCTCCCGACCTTCGATGGGTATTTCTTCATTAGCGAATGTGAGGTAATTGTTGTTCGTGATATTGTTGATTATGACCCTAAAACCCTCCACAGATATGTCTTGTGCTACGTGGGCTTCATTCAAAATCTTGACCAATAGCGCCCGATGAGGCTCAGAGTTCATAACCAGTCCCAATAGAGAAATCCTAGTTGGGGTTTTATTTAGTTGTTCAAGTACCTTAAACTCGCTCTGTTGGATGATTTGCAGGAACTCGGTTACTTCTTCAGCGGATATTCCCTTTTTGCTGAAGTTGTCTTCTTCCTTGGCAAATCTTCCAGCCGACACCTCGTCATCCAGAATCGGGCCTGCCTTATCGCTTTCTTCCATGCCCTTTTTTGCCTTCCCCTTTGGGTCCTTGGATCGCACTGGTGGCTCGGGTGTTGCGAAGATCCGCCCACTATGAGTCATGTTGCTCATGCCAGAGATGTTTGTGACCTTAGTGGAGGATAAATCATCTTTAGCACGCGCGACAAATGCGTCCTTCCATTTGTCGGGCCCTTGTGTGGCGTACCTCCACGCCACCACTTTGTCACTCTTGTAAGGAAAAGGGGCAGGGTTCTCAACTGGGATAGGTTGGAAACCTCGGGACTTTTGTGTGGCAACATCTCTGGTGAAGTTGATCACCAATGGCTTGGATTTTCTTGGGCTCTTATCAACCAATTGCATGCACACATCCCCCTTCCCCTTTCTCACGCCATGAACTTCAATTAGTGAATTGGCATTGGGATGGTAGCAAGTCTGTATATCGCATTGGGATCGAGGTGAATTCCATAAGCTTCTTTACTGGAAAATTCTTTCCCAGATTGGCGCTTGTGCTGAGATTGGTGTTTTCGGCAGGACAAGATTATGCGAGAAATGAGTTTTGTAGGGGAGGCCTTTGTGGTTGAGTGAGCAACCTTTGTTGGACGGGCGTCGGATTGGGAGAGATTCCAACGTTGGCCGAGTAGCTTGGTTGGTGCGGGGAATATTGGTAAGTGGGGTTTTGATGGGTTTGTTGGGATTTAGGCCATGTAGGAGCTGAAGTTACAACATGGGTGTCTCCCTCCTTCTTCTTGGCCCCACTCGCTCTCAACCTCCTATTGCTTGTGCTGGTGGGAGCGGCATAATTGAACTTTCCCCTTCTCAAGCCTACCTTAATCCTCTCGCCCACAAATACCAAATTTGTGAAACTAGAGGGCATGTAACCCACCATCTTCTCATAGTAGAACACTGGCAGTGTGTCCACTATCATGGTTATCATTTCTCTTTCCATCATAGGGGCGCCACTTGTGCTGCCAGGTCCGTCCACCTCCGGGCATACTCGTTAAAGGACTCATGCTCCTTCTTGCTCATATTTTGCAATTGGGTTCTATCAGGAGCCATGTCGGTGTTGTATTGATACCGTCGCCCTGGCCAAACTCTCTTGGAAAAATGCATTAAGAGCATCTCATCTCTAGAGTATGCCCCCATCTTCCAACAGTACATTTATAGGTGGTTCTTAGGGCAAGTAGTCCACTTGTACTTATCGAAATCCATCACCTTGAACTTCAGGGGGATGATGACATTAGGCACTAAACACAACTCCACCATGTTGGCGAACAGGTAATCACCAATCCCTTCGATGGTCCTTAGCCTCTCCTTGATGAGATCCAGCTTCTCCCTTCCTTCCACTACCAAAGGCAGTCTCCCCTCTGATAAGTGCAGAGGTTGCAGCGAGCGGTGTTGAGGAGCCCCCGTGGCATTGGGCTGAGGCATACTACACGTCGGTCCTTCAGTGGTGAACATTGGGTATGGTTCGAAGTCACCCAGAGCATGATCCTAAGGCTCCTAACGGGCTTCCCCCACAGGCTGAGCGAAGGGTGTATGCCCCAACTGGGGTTGCTGGCCTTCAAAGGGAATAGGAACAGAGTGGTAAGTGTTCTCGTTGGGCATGTGCACTATGTTGGGTGGTGTATAGTTGGGGGGTAAGTCATATGGGAAAAAAATTCCTATTTTGCCTCATGTGGGGACCGCCTGTGCTGCCTAACACCTCTCCTCCCTGACCCACCATGTCCAGGATTGGTTGGCTTGTTTGGTTTATGGCAGATGGGTGGGTCGGATCCGCCTCAGTAGCGGCACTGGTGGCGGCAACTGCAGCCACATTGTTCTCCATCATGAAGGTTATCTGATCTTTCATGTCCTCCATATCGGCCTTCATTTTCTCTTGCACTTCTTCTATCTCACCCATGATTTTAGTTTTGGAACGGGTTCGATAGGGGTGTCGTAAAACGCGTTTGTCTTTTTTGGTTATGGTGTTTACTTTGACTATAACTGCTAAAAGAAAAAAATGCAATGAGTAATGCGACAACGAACTAAACATGAATGCATGACAATGATAAGTTATTGAACCCATGCAGAAATTTCAGCAGAGACATAGGGTTGAATCAAATCTAATTTTCATTAAGAGACAATATTGTTTATCTTCTCAAAGTCAAAGCATAAATACAAGTGCCTCAGCGGTTCCTAATTATGTGAGACATCAACTTGATCATATGCTAACAATAATCGAAAAGCCCATGAACTTCCTCGGGAGTTGAGTACACGTCCGCCATTGCCTTGGCTTTGGCTAACAGCCTTGGAAGCTCTTGACTCCTATTCAGAGTGAAAGAAAACCTATCCATCCACATCATAGCTTCTCCGTGTAATGAATCTATCACTCTCTCTCTTGCTTCCCTTTCTACTTGCAGAGCCGATACTTTTGCATGCTCGTCCTCTAGTCTTTGCTCATGGCTAGCAGCTAGATTTAGCTTCTCTTACTGGTCAATGATTGTCCACATGTTCTCTTCCGCCCTACTCAACTGTTCGGTCAAGCTTCTCTTCGACCTTTGACAAGCCTTCAACTTGTCCTCTAATATCATACTTTCCACCCTCGACTCGTCCCTTTTGGCCCTTCGAAGCTTGAGTTCATTGTTGCTGCCCCATAAAGCCCCTTGAAACTTGTTTCAGCCCCATTCTTCTTTTCGGGCCCTCTTCATTTCTTGTTTTAATGCTTCGGCCATGGCCATGTTGACGTCCCTCAGCTTGTCACACTCTTTCCCAACCCTAATGGCCATCCTCTTAAAATTTTCCTTGACCACTCACGTTCTTTCAAGTTCCACTTTTAAGGCTTGCACTTCTTCGCTCTCCTTAGGGACTTCAGCCTCTTCCCCACTTGAACTCTTTAGCTTCGAGAGCCAAGTTATCTCTTGCGTCTAAGCCTTCAACCATCTATGATATCCACCAATAACACCGTTGTTGCTTCCTCTAAGCTCCTTATCCTTTATTTGCACCACATTCCATGCTTTTCGGACTCTTTGAAGCATTTTTGCATTGGGGCCACTGAAGCCTCGTGTGATGAAATGTGCGATACTCTCTTCCGATGACGCCCCTCTCATAGGATAGCCTAGTTGTCTTATGGCAAGTACGGGATTATAATTAATACAACCCCTGGTTGCCATCAAGGGGAAATTTGGGAATCCTTCACATGAGGACAAAACTCCGACCCCTCCTTCCTTCCATTGGGGGAACTAATTAACAGACGCCCCTACCATACCTGCCAAGAGTTGCTCCCAATTTACTTTCCCTTTCTTGGCACACATGTGGTGACTTTATAAGGGATAGACAGGTCTACTTTCATGACAAAAAATGTGAGAGACCAGCCATACATAAAGAGTGGGTGTACAACAGACAATTCTCGTGTTACTCTTCTCGCATCTCCGGTCAAACATGTCATAGTCATCGGCCAAAATAGCAATGACCGAACTTTCCTTGTTGTGGTGATAAGCAAGAAAAGCATCGATCGCCGCTAGATCCACTAGCACATCCATATTTGGAAAGAGGACGACCCCAAACACCAATAGTGCTAAAACCTCAATGAATGAAGTCCACTCTCCTCGACCCATCAAAGATTTCGCTTTCTCTTCCAAGTGCTTCTTTGGTATCCCAGCCACCCTATTTCTAATTTGTTTCACTCGGTCCAATTCTTGCGCCGAGATCTTGACCACCTTTGCTACTCTTGCCATGGAGGGGTATAACCCCAAAAAACAGATACGACTTCCTTCCTCCTAGCGGGCATCCCTAGATCCCTTCAAACTCTTCTACGGTCAGTACTAATTGAAAGTCCCCAAACGTGAAGCACCTTAGCCAAATCCCAGATTTTTCCATTTGTCTTGCGGAAGGATTGACGTTGAAGTTGATCCATCCGTCGCCCTAGCTCTTGCCAACTGGCTACTTCTAGGCTCTTGATTTTGACATGATAGAACCTTTTCTTAAAAGAGGGTGCTTGGTTCGATCTGTTGGATCAAGTGGTCTCGGAATAATTAAGAAGATGGATTGAATTAATTATTAATGAACCTTTACTAATTAAAAATCTAATCCTTCTTAGGCTTTTACTATGTTTTTAAGAAAGTAAAGAATAGATATAGAAACTTAAACAAAAGTAAAACCGATAATTAAAGTGCAGAGCGGAAATTAAAAGTGTAGCGAAGAAGAAGACAAACACAAGAGTTTTATACTGGTTCGGCAACAACCCGTGCCTACATCCAGTCCCTAAGTGACCTGCGGTCCTTGAGATTTTCTTTCAACCTTGTAAAATCCTTTACAAGCAAAGATCCACAAGGGATGTACCCTCCCTTGTTCTCTTTGAACAACCAAGTGGATGTACCCTCCACTTGAACTGATCCACAAGAGATGTACCCTCTCTTGTTCTCAGTCACAACAACCCAAGTAGATGTACTCTCTACTTGTACCACAAAGGATGTACCCTCCAATGTGTTAAGACAAAGTTCTCAGGCGGTTAGTCCTTTGAACCTTTGTGAAAGGGAAACAAAAGATATCTCAAGCGGTTAGTCCTTTGAAATCTTGTTTAAGGGAAGGGGAAGAATCAAAAGAATTCTCAGACTGTGTCGTTTTGAAAGGGAGAAGCGAGACACAAAAGAATTCAGACGGTTAGTCCTTTGTTCTTTTGGAAAAAGGGAGAAGAGAGACACAAAAAGAATTCAGGCGGTTAGTCCTTGGCGAATTCTTTTTGGCAAAGGGAGAAAAGAATGAAATAGATGAATAGCACACTTTTGTTTTCAAGGTTTGGAAACCAGAAAACTTTAGAAAGCTTTTGCAAAGGAAGAAGAAGAAGAAGAAGTTCAAGAAGATGTTCAAAAAGATTCAAAGGTTGTAAAAGAATATGTGGAAAAGTTGTTTGTAAGGGTTGTAAGTGTTATTCAAATGCAAATCAAGGTCTTGCTTTTATAGACTCTTCATGTTTGGTCAAGAAAACCATTAGAAGAGTTATAACCTTTAGAAAAACTTGAAAAATATTGGATGAGTTACATCTTTTGATTTTTATTCAAAACTTGTCATTGGTAATCGATTACCAAAACCATGTAATCGATTACACAAAGCTTTTTATGAAAGGATATGACTCTTCACAATTGATTTTGAATTCCAACGTTCAGATGCACTGGTAATCGATTACCAATATCTTGTAATCCATTACACCATTTTGAAATCAATTGGAACGTTGCAAATTCAGTTGAAAACTTTTGAAATCAAACTTTGCCGCTGGTAATCGATTACAGTAAACTAGTAATCGATTACCAGAGAGTAAAAACTCTGGTAACTTAGAAAATTTTGAGAAAAATTCTTTTGAAAAACAAAAATGTGCTATGTTTGTTTTTTGAAAAATCTTTTCAATAGTTCCCTTGTAAAGTCTTCTTGATTTCTTCTCTTGAAACTTGAATTCTTCTTCTCTTGAATCTTGAAATCAAACTTCTCTTGATTCTTGAATCTTCTTGATTTCTTCTCATGAAACTTGAAATTAAACTTGATCTTGAACTTGTTGACTTAATCTTGAAATCATTCTTTGGGGTTTTTGTCATCATCTTTGTCATTATCAAAACTTCTTGAATCAACTTGATTCATCATCATGAAGCTTGCTTCTACAATCTCTCCCTTTTTGATGATGACAACCCTAAAATCAAGAAACACATACACATTCTTTTTCCTAGTCGATCACTCACTTAACTCTCCATATTCTCCCCCTTTTTTTTTTGAGTTTAAGCTTCACTTGAAATTAAGTTATTTAATTATGTGAGTTCTTAATTTAATCCTTATTTTCTCTCCCCCTTTGGCATCAACAAAAAGCCAAAGTGCGTAAGAAATATAAAACATACATAAATGACTAATCATACAAGAGAATAGAAAACAATCAAACAAGATAACTTAACCATTTATCAAATTTAGAAAGGTAAGAAATATAAAAGCCATACATAAATGTCATACAAAAGAATAGAAAAACAATCAAACAAGATAACTTAACCATTTATCAATCTTAGAAAGATAATACTTCATAGAATGCCATATAATCCAGAAAGTCATTCATAATAACCGAATAAAAACTACTAAATGCAAAGAAAAACAATAATACTAATAAGTGTTTTTAAGACATAGCCAAATACACGGCTTGAAATCAAAGTATAATTATAATCTAAATCTATTATCAAGGAATCAAAACTTAATTCTAAGTAACAAAAATTAGTTATGAACATATACATGGTAACTCATTACTTATCTCAATTATTTTAGCATATCAATATAATTTTGACAAAAAATCCAATCATGTCAAATCATACATAAATGTATAAACATACAATAAATATATTCATACAAGAGAGAAAAACTTATAAAAATCAAACAAGATCATAAATCATCCACAAATCATAAAAACATATGTATCAAATAAGTCATCAAAAGTAACCAAGTAGAACCATACCACATAAAGCAACTAACAAGTTTTAAACTTTTAGAAAATAAAGTATTAATAAAGTTTCAAAACATAATTCACTAAGTACCAAATAAGTAAACAAGATAATGAAGTTTAAACACATAACATACATTAAAACAAACTATTTTGCACCCATAAAAAAATACATATTCATTATCTTAATCAACATATCCTTTAAATAAAGAAAATCATAATAACTCTCAAACACAATCAATCATCAAACATTTCAAATTAAATTAATTAAATTATCAATCAACTAACTATGCACAATAATTTCTATTCCAAAAAAATATTTTTTTTAATTTCAATTTCAAATTTCAAATTTTAAATTTTAAATTTCAAATTCCAATTTCTAACTTCCAATAACTTCCACTTCCAACTTTCAACTTCCAGTAAATTCCATTTTCAACTTTCAATAACTTCCAAATTTTAATTTTGAAACTTCCAATAACTTACAAATTTTAATTTTCAAACTTTCAACTACTTGGACACAATTACCAAAGACAAAAAAATCAATCATGTATATTGAAATTCTTTAAACTAAATATAGTTAATTAATCATAATAAATTTTAACATAATCAAATAATTTTGGATTTATCTTCAATTTATAGAACTAAGTCTGTTCTACTGTAATCGATTACACATAGTGGTAATTGATTACCAGAGAATTAAACACTAAATTTTGAATATCAAATAACAATCATCAACACATATCATGGTAATTATTTACTTAATTCAATTATTCTAATTTGTCAAAACATTTTTTTATTTTTTAACAGAATCTAATCATCCTAGAAATAAAACATAAGCAATTCAAGCATTAATCAATTCAAACAAAATTCAATTAATCATACATATTCAAAATTAAAACTAAATATAGTTAATTAAACATTGTAAACACAATCAAACAATTTCAACAATTATTTTCTATTAGCTACAAAAATAACTTAACTGAAAATACTAATCATACATTAATTCATAGATATGGCTTAGATGTTACCTCTTTTGAGATTTTACTGATATTGTTGTCGTCGTATGTAACATGCCCACTTTTCTTGGGAGAAATGGTTGTAAATTTAGATACATCTCTCTGGCAAATGCTTGGAACATCCACTGTTGATGTACCACTTCTTCCTTACAGATTCTTCTTTGTTGTTTTCATGAGATTTTGTCATGAGACACAAGTTGGCTTGGTCTTCATCATAATCTTGAAATGATTTCAGATTTGACCTGTTCCTGAAAATACTTTTGAAAAGCAAAGAATTTAAAGAGGCCATGAATCTTGAAGTTGTTAAAATTTCTACAAGATACCTACTCTGATACCACTTGTTGGATCAAGTGGCCTCGGAATAATTAAGAAGGGGGTTGAATTAATTATTAATGAACCTTTACTAATTAAAAATCTAATCCTTCTTGGGATTTTACTATGTTGTTAAGAAAGTAAAGAATAGAAATAGAAACTTAACCAAAAGTAAAAGCGATAATTAAAGTACACAGCAGAAATTAAAAGTGTAGGGAAGAAGAAGACAAACACAAGATTTTTATACTGGTTCGGCAACAACCCGTGCCTACATCCAATCCCCAAGCGACCTGCGGTCCTTGAGATTTCTTTTCAACCTTGTAAAATCCTTTACAAGCAAAGATCCACAAGGGATGTACCCTCCCTTGTTCTCTTTGAACAACCAAGTAGATGTACCCTCCACTTGAACTGATCTACAAGAGATGTACTCTCTCTTGTTCTCAGTCACAACAAACCAAGTAGATGTACCCTCTACTTGTACCACAGAGGATGTACCCTCCAATGTGTTAAGACAAAGTTCTTAGGCGATTAGTCCTTTGAAACTTTGTGAAGGGGAAACAAAAGATATCTCAGGCAGTTAGTTCTTTGAAATCTTTTGTTTAAGGGAAGGGGAAGAATCAAAAGAATTCTCAGACTGTGTCATTTTGAAAGGGAGAAGGGAGACACAAAAGAATTCAGGCGGTTAGTCCTTTGTTCTTTTGGAAAAGGGAGAAGAGAGACACAAAAAGAATTCAGGCGGTTAGTCCTTGGCGAATTCTTTTTGGCATGAGGGAACGTTTATGTTATGCATGACAAAAATGCATTTTATTTACAGACACAAGAGCCGAGAAGACCATCTCTTCTTACTTACAACGTATTGGGCATCATGGTTCATTTGCAGTCATTACCATGGCGCCCCATGCATGCATTTAAGAAGGTGATGCGAACCTTTTGACTTCCCGTGACAGAATGACGAGACAAAATGCAATGCACGAGTGATGACACAGTATGGGTATGCATGCGTGAGAGCACGTGGTTGATAGCATAAAGAGAAACATATTGGAAGAACGAGCATCTCAATGCAATCAATTATTGCCGAAATGACATAACGACATGGCAAGCACAGGAAAGACGCACATAATTATGACATCATAAAGATATGCATGGAAATATCACGGAAACAAACATAGTGTGTTTGCTTTGAGCCTCTATTTCAGGAACCTAATGGGAAGGACTAAAAGTTTACTATTTAGTGATGAATCCCAAGGTGGACGCACATATCTTTCAAAGTTTTCTAGAGATGTCATCCTCTTTGATATCAAACATTGTGGGGGTAGGGACTACCAGCGACAACGTATCATCAAAGAAAAAAAATTCTAGATGAGGTTTCATTATCTTCAAGCGAGTCGGAGACTCGGCATGACCACAGATCAACCTCCACTTCCTATCTTCCCATGGACCCGGGTATATGGCCCTAATAACTCACCGTGTGTGCAAAGGTGTACCCCATGTGTGCATGAACAAATATTTATAAACATGCATGTGATAAGGAAACAACCACACCAAATACATAAGCATCGAAAGAGTTATATCAATAAAAGAACATAAAAGAAAGAAAGGGAAACAAAGCAAAGAGCAAGTCATGATAAATATTGCATACAGATTAAATGGCTTAACGCTCTAAAAAGGGTCGCCAATGGAATTGCCAGTTGTCGCAACCTACCCTTCAGTGGGAGGGTGATGCGAGACTCAAGAGTCTTGAGTGCGTCTTCCAAGGAAGGAAAATGCACAGGAGTCGCCACCAATGTTTATTCGAGGAAAATGTTAGAAAAAACCAAAAGGGGGTCTACAAATTTTAAGAATAAAGGTTCGGGAGTTGTTTACGAGCGGGGAAGGTATTAGCACCCCACGCATCCATCACAAGAGATGGCCGCCTTTAATCGAGTGTGCAAAATCATGACTTTGATATTTATTTTATTTTCCCTTTTTATGTTTTTTTTATTTTTTGGGGTCGACAAGAGCGTGGCCCTTGCTCCTATGTATCCTCAAGTGCGATGAGGAATTCAGACCTACGTAGTTCTTAAAAGGAAGAAAGTTACACGTAGGGTTGATTTTAAACTTTTGAAAGGTTCATTTTAACCGATAAAAGTAAAAGAGACCGTTAAGGCGTTGGACCTTGAATGGATTCAAGCGATTTTTATGGATAAAAGCTTGGTATTGTTTTGATTTTAACTTTGGTTTCACTTATTTACTTTCAAACTCATTAAAAGATGATTTGCAGAGTAAATGACCGGTTGAAAATTTATTTTACAATGATAAGCCAAGATTACGGCACAAACGATCAGTTAAAATTTTATTTTACAGTGACAAAGTGAGATTACAGCATAAACGATCGGTTGAAACTTTGTTTTACAGTGATAAAGTGAGATTACGGCACAAATGATCGGTCAAAACTCGCTTTACACAAAGAAATGAGATCACTGATGGTAGAAGAATGAAGATGAAGATGTGAAAAGCAAGAGGGGACCCCTAAGGGTGCATAGAGCGAATTCAAAACTTCAAAATAAAAATTAACCAATTGATGAATGAAGAACAGACGAAGAACGATGTAGGAATCGGTCACGGATGCGATTCGGAAGTGCCTTGGCCTCGTTTTTTCTTCTTCAATCTCCTTCTTCTCCTTAATTTCACTAAATCTTTCAATGTTTGAAAGTCTAAACCCATTACTTCAGCCCCCTCACGCCTATTTATAGGAAATGAGGGGAGGAGGTTGAACAACAGCTCGCCCAGGCGAGTTGATTACTTCACCCCTAAGTCTTCTGGTGGCCTAGGCGAGCCAGGGGTCTGAAAAAGCCTCAAAATGACCCTTTTGGGTATTTTCTGCATTCTTTACCAAAACGTCAAAAAACCTTATGGATTGCGCGACTACTGGTGTCAAGCATCTCAATTCGGCCAACAAGAACCAAAATATTAGCAAATGATCATCCCTGAACGAAATTAGGGTCTAACAACATTTTAAAGGGGAAAAAAAGGGAGAAGTCAGAGGAGTTCTTTTGGGGGACCAAAATAAGAAGCTAAGGCACAAGAGAAGAGAGAAGATCCACTCACTTGGGGATGATTTCCTCCATTTTCTTCCACACCTCTTGTTTCATTTTTGTATTAGTAAGCCACTCATTGTCATGAGAGGCTAAACCACTCATTATTGGGAGTTGAGAAACCAAACACTCTGGATGCAATGATTCTAACTATCTATTTAATGTTATTTTGATTCTAACTAGTCAAATTTGAATTCCCTATTATGTTTAATTTTTGATACATTTTGGTTAACTCTGATAGTTAACACATTTTGAGGCATGTTTGGTTGAATTGATTGCATGACTGAGCCATTGCATACTGGTAATTAATGTTGTGAAATTTTTATTTTTGAGTGAGCATGCATTGTTGTTGAGTGATGGTTTTGTGAATTAAATGAGCGTGAGTTGGTTAGCTTGCATGACATGAAATTATGGATGAAAAACTAAATGCTTCACATTATCGTGTGAGTTGTGTGCACCTTAATTGCCAGAGAACGAATGATTTCATTTTCTTGATTTTGCATGATTCTTAAATTGCTTGAGTGCATACATGATGTGGATATGATCAAGGCCTTGTTGTTTATTTTAATTTCAGCCACTTAACCAAACAACTACCCTGTGTTAATGAATGATTGAATCCTTTGCACCCTTTTGAGCCTAAATGTGAATGAATGTGTCATTGAACCCCTGAGCTAAATGCAGATGCTATCTTTTGCACCCTATCTTAGGCCATAGGAGAGCATTGTTATGGATCAAGACAAATTTGTTCCAAATTTGGGGGAGTGTTTGGGTAAATTGTGTTCCAAGGATATGAGTAACAAGCACATAGAGAACCAGAACTACATTATTTTGTAGTACCTATTGTCGTCTAAAAATTGGAAATATAAGTTGAAAGCAAATATATACAAAAAAACCCTCTATGTGCTATTAATTGTGGCATGTCAATAAAGGTTGGGAGGTCAAAGAAAAACTAGTTCTTTAAGCAGATAGGGAATGGGTGAATGCTCTCCTAGAACCTAAGTGTTTGAATCCTAGAAAAACCATGATTTCCTTGTTAACTTGACCACGTTACAAGCTTAATAAAGTCCTTGGTGATCCATATTATGTGTGTGTGTGTGCGCGCGCGTGTGTGTGATTGCATTGAATAAGATGATGTGCAAAGTTGGGGATTATAACTTCAGACGAAATAAATGAAATACACATAACTGAAACACTTGTGTGCTTGAGAGAAACACTAGCCTTGGGAGGAGTGAAGCATAGTTGATTTTTCTTTGATACCTGTCATGGGGGAGTTTGATAATTTCTATGCTTACGTAATTTGAATATTTAAATCACATAGCAATTATCTAATTTTCCTCTTTTTTATTGCTTCTTTTGTGTTATAACATTAGGAATTTAGCTTCTTCTGAGTTTTTGTCTAGTAGATACTAAAGTTAGTTAATTCAAAGTGTTTTGGGGTGTATTTCTTTTTTGTAGAATTACATAATAGGAGGTCTGAAAGAGGGTTGAAAAACTGGAGCAATGCACTCAACGCGTCAACAACCACTCAGCACGAGGAGCCAACTTGGAGGCCAGGCTTAGCCCGCATCTGGCAGCTTAGCGCATAGTCAATGTCGAAAAACATGATTGTGCTGCGTTTTAAAGGAGAAAAAAGGGAGAAATTAAAGGTATTCTTTTGGGGGACCAAAATAAGAAGCTCGGGCACGAAAGAAGAGAGAAGATCCATTCACTTGGGGATCCTTTCCTCCATTTTCTTCCACACCTCTTGTTTCCTTTTTGTATTAGTAAGCCGCTCATTGTCATGAAAGGCTAAACCACTCATTGTTGGGAGCTCAGCAACCAAACACTCTTGATGTAATGATTCTAACTATCTATTTAATGTTATTTTGATGTTATTGTTTCTTTTCTGTGCTTAATATCATGTTTATGGCTTGATCACCCATGCCCGTGTAGTGTTGTAGGGTTTATGCATTGGAAAATGTTTATCTCCTAAGAACTGGAAAAGAGAATCTAGGTAATCCATGTCTAGGGATAGAATGGTATTATTTAGCCTTATTTATGCATCTTTATTCTTAAAGCAAATTATTTGATGTGGCTCATAAGGGATTAGGAGTGAAATTTGGTAATTTTGGCTCTTTCACATGAGGGATCAGGGTTAGGGTAGGTTAGTGGATAAAGGTAATAATCGAAATAACGTTAAATAGTGAAAAGCCTTAATGTCGTGAACTCACCCCCTGAGTGTTTGTATTCTATCTCTTTAATGTGCTCTGCTTAATTATCTTCATTTTTGTCAAATTTTATATTCCATATCATTATTTGACCAATATCAAATTTAGTTCATTGATTGCTTAAAATAGGATATATACAAACTCTGAGTACAATCAAAGTCCCTGTGGACTCGACATTCGGTCTTACCATTTTAAAATACTACTTGGACAAATTGGCGTACTTGCCAACGAGTTAACAAAATGGTTTTGGAATCTCAAAATAAAATACTCATGTGAACATAGATTTATTTCAATTATATATTATTAAGTTTTCCTATTGAAATTTCTTACCATTATCGATATGACTTACCAAAAGAAAATACTCATGTGAACATAGATTTATACCTCTTGATCTACCGCTTTTATAATATCATTAATTTTTTTATCTTATGGAAATCGTCTTCGGAGAAAAGAAACTAGATTTCCAAGTACCTTATCTAATTTTTGAAATCTATGTTCTGCAGTAGAACTTTGAAATGAAGTATATGAACTTTTAGGTGAAAGTTTGTCTAGATAACGTACATGCCCTCTTTTGTCAGGTCCTTTCACTTTTGAATAGATGTCATTTTTCCAATTTGTATAATTAGGAACAATTTGAGAACCTTTTGAACTTTGTGCCTCTACCATGAGCTTCTTTAATTCATCCTAAATGAAACTCATTTTAAATAAAAATAAACCAATTATTTAATGTGTCAACTTCAAGGTCAATTAATTACAATGAATAAGTTATAATGTTCTTTAAAATAGAAATCCTTACAATCACATGGGCTTCCTTTATAGTCACAATGCTTCTGTCTCATCAAGTCCGAGTATCAATATAAATTTTAGCTCGTGAGGGTTGCATTCCTTTATCTTTTCTCCTAATATAAGCAATGAAGTCTCAATCATATTCTTTGTTCTATAGAATAACTATAACATATAATCATGTAACATACTAAAATAAAATATGATTGAGAGAAACAAAATTACCTCATGAATAAACCTTGAAAGATTCTTGGTACCTATACAATGTAGATCTTCATACTCAGGGCGACTTCTTTTGTTCCTGTTACTTGTTTTCTACAACCAAGTTTAAGAAAAGCAAATAAAAAAAGTGAATGAATGTCATACTAAATGATATATTAATGGCTTTATATATACATACACATGTCCTCTTTTGGAGCACCAATGATGTACTAAATCATGGTACTTTGAAGGATCAACTCTTTTATCCGGAAGGGTAACAACCATTTCTTCCTCAATCTTACTTGCATCATATCCCATTGATTTCAAATCAACAATATAGTCACTATATCTTCTAGCCATTTCAAGTGGATCACATGTCTACCTCTTGATATCATTTGTCACTAGTACCTTGCTCTTCCAAGCATGCAACCTATAACAAAAATTTATTTTTTAAAAAAAATTGAAAATTTTTAATTGATTACAAAATTCAACAATGGAAATGAATTCTCCATAACACTTACCTGTTCATGAAACCAATTAGAAAATGTTTGACTGTGAATTTTGTCAGTTTCATATGGTGATAGTCAATGATTTTGTCTCTTAATATGATCAATGCATTCTCTATGGAAAAACAATTTAGAAATATAAAATATTAATGTAGTAAGGTACCAAAATAAATTTAAATAATTAAATATAAATATGGAAAGGAAGTATCTTACTTTTTAAAGGAGTCAACATTTTCGCTATTGAAAAGCATATATCTATGTGCTTGTAGCAATGTTTTCTCATCAAGAGACACTCGAGAGACTCTTTTTCTTTTCTTACATTGAACCTAACTTTACTTTTTCTCCCAAGTGATCTACCTCCATGATATACATGACTCATATTGTCCACAAAAAATGAATTGTTAGTGCTTAGCTTTACTGAGCTTTAAAAGATTGGCTAAAATTTTGTTAAAACATAAGCACTTAGACAATGAAGGAAAGCTGGAGTTGCTGCACATGATGTCCAACGTTATGACAAGGAATCAGATTGGGCTGCACAATGCATAAGTCAAGATAAAATGTCAAATGAAGAATTGAAGCTGCAGGATCCACGATGTCGGACACGATGTCCTGACATCCGGCCCGAAAATACTGGACACATAAATCTGTTATATCTTTAACAGATTAATGTGCAGTTAGCAACAGATTTGGCGATCTATCTTTAGGAATGAATTAAAAGATAATTAAAGTTCGAATTACAAACTTGAATAGTTCGTTCAGGGATTAAAGATTAAAGATAAAAACTAAAAGATCAAACTGTATCTTTTAGATCTTTAAGTGCAGATTTTCAGGAAAATGATAGATCTCATCCAGCACAAGTAGTTGCAGCCCAGATACGCACACTGCTATATAAACATGAAGGCTGCACGAGTTTTCGACCAAGTCCGGGATTGAAGAGTTATTTTGTGAGTTTTGGGACTTGAGTGTTTTGTGAGCCACCTTGATGTTACTCTAACATCAAGTGTTGGACCTGAGTGTGTAGAGTTGATCTCTATTGTTCAGAGAGTAATCTCTGGTGTGTATTTGATTTAATTGTAAACACGGGAGAGTGATTGAGAGGGAGTGAGAGGGGTTCTCATATCTAAGAGTGGCTCTTAGGTAGAGGTTGCACGGGTAGTGGTTAGGTGAGAAGGTTGTAAACAGTGGCTGTTAGATCTTCGAACTAACACTATTTTAGTGGATTTCCTCCCTGGCTTGGTAGCCCCCAGATGTAGGTGACGTTGCACCGAACTGGGTTAACAATTCTCTTGTGTTATTCACTTGTTTAATCTGTTCATACGGTCATATACATTCTGCATGTTCTGAAGCGCGATGTCGTGACATCCTGTACGACATCTGTCCCCAGTATCAGAATTTCAATTGGTATCAGAGCGGGCACTCGAAGTCACTGAGTGAGATCTAGGGAGATAAATTCTGATGAACATGGAGAAAGAAGGAGGACCAGTGAACAGACCACCAATTCTGGATGGAACCAACTATGAATACTGGAAAGCAAGGATGGTGGCCTTCCTCAAATCACTGGATAGCAGAACCTGGAAAGCTGTCATCAAAGGCTGGGAACATCCCAAGATGCTGGACACAGAAGGAAAGCCCACTGATGAATTGAAGCCAGAAGAAGATTGGACAAAAGAAGAAGACGAATTGGCACTTGGAAACTCCAAAGCCTTGAATGCTCTATTCAATGGAGTTGACAAGAATATCTTCAGACTGATCAACACATGCACAGTGGCCAAGGATGCATGGGAGATCCTGAAAACCACTCATGAAGGAACCTCCAAAGTGAAGATGTCCAGATTGCAACTATTGGCTACAAAATTCGAAAATCTGAAGATGAAGGAGGAAGAATGTATTCATGACTTCCACATGAACATTCTTGAAATTGCCAATGCTTGCACTGCCTTGGGAGAAAGGATGACAGACGAAAAGCTGGTGAGAAAGATCCTCAGATCTTTGCCTAAGAGATTTGACATGAAAGTCACTGCAATAGAGGAGGCCCAAGACATTTGCAACATGAGAGTAGATGAACTCATTGGTTCCCTTCAAACCTTTGAGCTAGGACTCTCGGATAGGACTGAAAAGAAGAGCAAGAATCTGGCGTTCGTGTCCAATGATGAAGGAGAAGAAGACGAGTATGACCTGGATACTGATGAAGGTCTGACTAACGCAGTTGTGCTCCTTGGAAAACAGTTCAACAAAGTGCTGAACAGAATGGACAGGAGGCAGAAATCACATGTCCGGAACATCCCTTTCGACATCAGGAAAGGTAGTGAATACCAGAAAAGGTCAGAGGAAAAGCCCAGTCACAACAAAGGAGTTCAATGCCATGGGTGTGAAGGCTATGGACACATCAAAGCTGAATGTCCCACTCATCTCAAGAAGCAGAGGAAAGGACTTTCTGTATGTCGGTCTGATAATACAGAGAGTGAACAAGAAAGTGATTCTGACAGAGATGTGAATGCACTCACTGGGAGATTTGAATCTGCTGAAGATTCAAGTGATACAGATAGTGAAATCACTTTTGATGAGCTTGCTATATCCTATAGAGAACTATGCATCAAAAGTGAGAAGATTCTTCAGCAAGAAGCACAACTAAAGAAGGTCATTGCAAATCTGGAGGCTGAGAAGGAGGCACATGAAGAGGAAATCTCTGAACTTAAAGGAGAAATTGGTTTTCTGAACTCTAAACTGGAAAACATGACAAAATCAATAAAGATGCTGAATAAAGGCTCAGATTTGCTTGATGAGATGCTACAGCTTGGGAAGAATGTTGGAAACCAGAGAGGACTTGGATTTAATCACAAATCTGCTGGCAGAACAACCATGACAGAATTTGTTCCTGCCAAAAATAGCACTGGAGCCACGATGTCCCAACATCGGTCTCGACATCATGGAACGCAGCAGAAAAGGAGCAAAAGAAAGAAGTGGAGGTGTCACTACTGTGGCAAGTATGGTCACATAAAGCCCTTTTGTTATCATTTACATGGCCATCCACATCATGGAACTCAAAGTAGCAGCAGTGGAAGGAAGATGATGTGGGTTCCAAAACACAAGACTGTTTGTCTTGTTGTTCATACTTCACTTAGAGCATCAGCTAAGGAAGATTGGTACCTAGATAGCGGCTGTTCCAGACACATGACAGGAGTTAAAGAATTCCTGGTGAACATTGAACCTTGCTCCACTAGCTATGTGACATTTGGAGATGGCTCTAAAGGAAAGATCACTGGAATGGGAAAGCTAGCCCATGATGGACTTCCTAGTCTGGACAAAGTACTGCTGGTGAAGGGACTGACTGCAAACTTGATCAGCATCAGTCAGTTGTGTGATGAAGGATTCAATGTAAACTTCACAAAGTCAGAATGCTTGGTGACAAATGAGAAGAGAGAAGTTCTAATGAAGGGCAGCAGATCAAAGGACAACTGTTACCTATGGACACCTCAGGAAACCAGTTACTCCTCCACATGTCTATCCTCCAAAGAAGATGAAGTCAAAATATGGCATCAAAGATTTGGACATCTGCACTTAAGAGGCATGAAGAAAATCATTGACAAAGGAGCTGTTAGAGGCATTCCCAATCTGAAAATAGAAGAAGGCAGAATCTGTGGTGAATGTCAGATTGGAAAGCAAGTCAAGATGTCCCACCAGAAGCTTCAACATCAGACCACTTCCAGGGTACTGGAACTACTTCACATGGACTTGATGGGGCCTATGCAAGTTGAAAGCCTTGGAGGAAAGAGGTATGCCTATGTTGTTGTGGATGATTTCTCCAGATTTACCTGGGTCAACTTTATCAGAGAGAAATCAGACACCTTTGAAGTATTCAAAGAGTTGAGTCTAAGACTTCAAAGAGAAAAAGACTGTGTCATCAAGAGAATTAGGAGTGATCATGGCAGAGAGTTTGAAAACAGCAAGTTTACTGAATTCTGCACATCTGAAGGCATCACTCATGAGTTCTCTGCAGCCATTACACCACAACAAAATGGCATAGTTGAAAGGAAAAACAGGACTTTGCAAGAGGCTGCTAGGGTCATGCTTCATGCCAAAGAACTTCCCTATAATCTCTGGGCTGAAGCCATGAACACAGCATGCTACATCCACAACAGAGTCACACTTAGAAGAGGGACTCCAACCACACTGTATGAAATCTGGAAAGGGAGGAAGCCAACTGTCAAGCACTTCCACATCTTTGGAAGTCCATGCTACATTTTGGCAGATAGAGAGCAAAGGAGAAAGATGGATCCCAAGAGTGATGCAGGAATATTCTTGGGATACTCTACAAACAGCAGAGCATATAGAGTATTCAATTCTAGAACCAGAACTGTGATGGAATCCATCAATGTGGTTGTTGATGATCTAACTCCAGCAAGAAAGAAGGATGTCGAGGAAGATGTCAGAACATCGGGAGACAATGTAGCAGATACAGCTAACAGTGCAGAAAATGCAGACAACTCTGATTCTGCTACAGATGAACCAAACATCAATCAACCTGACAAGAGACCCTCCATTAGAATCCAGAAGATGCACCCCAAGGAGCTGATTATAGGAGATCCAAACAGAGGAGTCACTACAAGATCAAAGGAGATTGAGATTGTCTCCAATTCATGTTTTGTCTCCAAAATTGAGCCCAAGAATGTGAAAGAGGCACTGACTGATGAGTTCTGGATCAATGCTATGCAAGAAGAATTGGAGCAATTCAAAAGGAATGAAGTTTGGGAGCTAGTTCCTAGACCCGAGGGAACTAATGTGATTGGCACCAAGTGGATCTTCAAGAACAAAACCAATGAAGAAGGTGTTATAACCAGAAACAAGGCCAGACTTGTTGCTCAAGGCTACACTCAGATTGAAGGTGTAGACTTTGATGAAACTTTCGCTCCTGTTGCTAGACTTGAGTCCATCAGATTGTTACTTGGCGTAGCTTGCATCCTCAAATTCAAGCTGTACCAGATGGATGTGAAAAGCGCGTTTCTGAATGGATACCTGAATGAAGAAGCCTATGTGGAGCAGCCAAAGGGATTTGTAGATCCAATTCATCCAGATCATGTATACAGGCTCAAGAAGGCTCTCTATGGATTGAAGCAAGCTCCAAGAGCTTGGTATGAAAGGCTAACAGAGTTCCTTACTCAGCAAGGGTATAGGAAGGGAGGAATTGACAAGACTCTCTTTGTCAAACAAGATGCTGAAAACTTGATGATAGCACAGATATATGTTGATGACATTGTGTTTGGAGGGATGTCGAATGAGATGCTTCGACATTTTGTCCAACAGATGCAATCTGAATTTGAGATGAGTCTTGTTGGAGAGCTGACTTATTTTCTGGGACTCCAAGTGAAGCAGATGGAAGACACCATATTCCTCTCACAAAGCAAGTATGCAAAGAACATTGTCAAGAAGTTTGGGATGGAAAATGCCAGCCATAAAAGAACACCTGCACCTACTCACTTGAAGCTATCAAAGGATGAAGCTGGCACCAGTGTTGATCAAAGTCTGTACAGAAGCATGATTGGGAGCTTACTATATTTAACAGCTAGCAGACCTGACATCACCTATGCAGTAGGTGTGTGTGCAAGATATCAAGCCAATCCTAAGATAAGTCACTTGAATCAAGTAAAGAGAATTCTGAAATATGTAAATGGCACCAGTGACTATGGGATTATGTACTGTCATTGTTCAGATTCAATGCTGGTTGGGTATTGTGATGCTGATTGGGCTGGAAGTGCAGATGACAGAAAAAGCACTTCTGGTGGATGTTTCTATTTGGGAACCAATCTTATTTCATGGTTCAGCAAGAAGCAGAACTGTGTGTCCCTATCTACTGCTGAAGCAGAGTATATTGCAGCAGGAAGCAGCTGTTCACAACTAGTTTGGATGAAGCAGATGCTGAAGGAGTACAATGTCGAACAAGATGTCATGACATTGTACTGTGATAACTTGAGTGCTATTAATATTTCTAAAAATCCTGTTCAACACAGCAGAACCAAGCACATTGACATTAGACATCACTATATTAGAGAGCTTGTTGATGATAAAGTTATCACACTGGAGCATGTTGACACTGAGGAACAAATAGCAGATATTTTCACAAAGGCATTGGATGCAAATCAGTTTGAAAAACTGAGGGGCAAGCTGGGCATTTGTCTGCTAGAGGATTTATAGCAATTACTTTTATCTGAACGTGCTCAAACGTTAATAGCGCGTTCTCTACTGGGCCAAAACAAATTCGACCGTTGCTTCACACGACCCTTTACATTCCTCATTCAAACTTATATTTTCGTGGTAATCCCGTTTTCAGCATTCCCCAACAGCTCTCAGAAATTCACGAAACCATTCCAAAGGCTCTGCTTCTCCATGGCTACCTCACCAAAAGAAACTTCAGCTCCTGGTTCACCCTCTGTACCATCATCTCCATCATCCACCAAAGCACCATCACACCAGGAACGACGTGAATTCAATATCCAACCCATACAAATGATTCCTGGTTCAGCCCCTGTTCCTGAGAAACTGGTCCCTAAAAGACAACAGGGAGTGAAGACTTCTGAAAACCCTAGCCTTGCAACAAGTTCTAGGGAAGTAGACACGGAGATGGATAAGAAGATCCGCAGTATTGTGAGTAGCATTTTGAAAAATGCTTCTGTCCCCGATGCTGATACAGATGTTCCAACATCCTCCACCCCAAATGCTGAAGTCCTCTCTTCACCCAGTGAAGAGGAATCAACAGAGGAAGAGGATCAAGCCACAGAGGAGACCCCTGCACCAAGGGCACCAGAACCTGCTCCAGGTGACCTCATTGACCTAGAAGAAGTAGAATCTGATGAGGAACCCATTGCCAACAAGTTGGCACCTGGCATTGCAGAAAGACTACAAAGCAGAAAGGGAAAAACCCCCATTACTAGGTCTGGACGAATCAAAACTATGGCACAGAAGAAGAGCACACCAATCACTCCTACCACATCCAGATGGAGCAAAGTTGCAATCCCTTCCAAGAAGAGGAAAGAAATTTCCTCATCCGATTCTGATGATGATGTCGAACTAGATGTTCCCGACATCAAGAGGGCCAAGAAATCAGGGAAAAAGGTGCCTGGAAATGTCCCTGATGCACCATTGGACAACATCTCATTCCACTCCATTGGCAATGTTGAAAGGTGGAAATTTGTATATCAACGCAGGATTGCTTTAGAAAGAGAACTGGGAAGAAATGCCTTGGATTGCAAGGAGACCATGGACCTCATCAAGGCTGCTGGACTGATGAAAACTGTCACCAAGTTGGGAGATTGCTATGAAAGTCTAGTCAGGGAATTCATTGTCAACATTCCCTCTGACATAACAAACAGAAAGAGTGATGAGTATCAGAAAGTGTTTGTCAGAGGAAAATGTGTTAGATTCTCCCCTGCTGTGATCAACAAGTACCTGGGCAGACCAACTGAAGGAGTGGTGGATATTGCTGTTTCTGAGCATCAAATTGCCAAGGAAATCACTGCCAAACGAGTCCAGCATTGGCCAAAGAAAGGGAAGCTTTCTGCAGGGAAGCTAAGTGTGAAGTATGCAATCCTGCACAGGATTGGGGCAGCAAACTGGGTACCCACCAATCATACTTCCACTGTTGCCACAGGTTTGGGTAAATTTCTGTTTGCTGTTGGAACCAAGTCCAAATTTAATTTTGGAAACTATATTTTTGATCAAACTGTTAAGCATTCAGAATCTTTTGCTGTCAAATTACCCATTGCTTTCCCAACTGTATTGTGTGGCATTATGTTGAGTCAACATCCCAATATCTTAAACAACATTGACTCTATGATGAAGAGAGAATCTCCTCTATCCCTGCATTACAAACTGTTTGAGGGGACACATGTCCCAGACATTGTCTCGACATCAGGGAAAGCTGCTGCTTCAGGTGCTGTGTCCAAGGATGCTTTGATTGCTGAACTCAAAGACACATGCAAGGTGCTGGAAGCAACCATCAAAGCCACCACAGAGAAGAAAATGGAGCTGGAACGGCTGATCCAAAGACTCTCAGACAGTGGCATTGATGATGGTGAAGCAGCTGAGGAAGAAGAAGAAGCAGCTGAGGAAGAAGAAGCAGCTGAGGAAGAGGAAGATGCAGCAGAAGATACAGAATCAGATGATGATGATTCTGAAGCCACCCCATGACCATCAGACCTTTATTTTTGCTTTTTACTCTTACTAGCTATAGGGGCATGTCCCTTTGAACAATTGATTGCTATTGGTCTGTAATATTTGCATGCATTCTACTTTTGTCAAATTCTGTCTAAAAAGGGGGAGTAATAGATGTATGCATGATTCATGATTTTGAGGGGGAGTTGTATGTATATAATTTTGAGGGGGAGACTGCTGCTGATGATGACTGATGTAAGCTACTGTAACTACTAGTAGCTAATAGAAGATGCTGCAGTAAGAGCATGGAGACAGGGGGAGCAGAACGCTGATGTCACATGAGATGTCTTGACATCCTGGAAAAGACTAGTAGCTGATAGAAGATGCTGCAGCGAACTGCTTCACAGCAGTAGGAGCATGGAGACAGGGGGAGCAGAAAGCTGATGTCACGTGAGATGTCTTGACATCCTGGAAACGACTTGCAACTTGCAGAATTTTGCTGTCGCCACTACAAATTCCGCTGTGCTTGATTACTCTGATAATGAAAGTTGCTGATCCCACTTGCATAACTGCTCGTACCTGCTCAGGAAGTGTCTAAGTATGTTTTAGACAAAATTTGCCAAAGGGGGAGATTGTTAGTGCTTAGCTTTACTGAGCTTTAAAAGATTGGCTAAAATTTCGTTAAAACATAAGCACTTAGACAATGAAGGAAAGCTGGAGTTGCTGCACATGATGTCCAACGTTATGACAAGGAATCAGATTGGGTTGCACAATGCATAAGTCAAGATAAAATGTCAAATGAAGAATTGAAGCTGCAGGATCCACGATGTCGGACACGATGTCCTGACATCCGGCCCGAAAATACTGGACACATAAATCTGTTATATCTTTAACAGATTAATGTGCAGTTAGCAACAGATTTGGCGATCTATCTTTAGGAACGAATTAAAAGATAATTAAAGTTCGAATTACAAACTTGAATAGTTCGTTCAGGGATTAAAGATTAAAGATAAAAACTAAAAGATCAAACTGTATCTTTTAGATCTTTAAGTGCAGATTTTCAGGAAAATGATAGATCTCATCCAGCACAAGTAGTTGCAGCCCAGATACGCACACTGCTATATAAACATGAAGGCTGCATGAGTTTTCGACCAAGTCCGGGATTGAAGAGTTATTTTGTGAGTTTTGGGACTTGAGTGTTTTGTGAGCCACCTTGATGTTACTCTAACATCAAGTGTTGGACCTGAGTGTGTAGAGTTGATCTCTATTGTTCAGAGAGTAATCTCTGGTGTGTATTTGATTTAATTGTAAACACGGGAGAGTGATTGAGAGGGAGTGAGAGGGGTTCTCATATCTAAGAGTGGCTCTTAGGTAGAGGTTGCACGGGTAGTGGTTAGGTGAGAAGGTTGTAAACAGTGGCTGTTAGATCTTCGAACTAACACTATTTTAGTGGATTTCCTCCCTGGCTTGGTAGCCCCCAGATGTAGGTGACGTTGCACCGAACTGGGTTAACAATTCTCTTGTGTTATTCACTTGTTTAATCTGTTCATACGGTCATATACATTCTGCATGTTCTGAAGCGCGATGTCGTGACATCCTGTACGACATCTGTCCCCAGTATCAGAATTTCATGAATCACTACCATCACCATTTCTCCTAGGTTGATTAAAAGCAATTGTTATCCCTAAGAGATATCATGAACAAAATATCAGGCATTCATGAGCTAAATACCCCTCTACAGCCGACCCCTCTAGTTGTCCTCAATTACGAACGAATGACTTTAATGCAAGGAGGAGCCTAAAAATAATAATTCAATTTACAAAATACGATAATAATATTTTTTATATAATTCAGAATTTGATGAAATGGTTGAAAAATAAATTTTGATACCTCTCAATGGGACACATCCACCTATAATGTATTAGGCTTGCAACCTTTACCTCATATGCCAAATGGATTACTAAATGTATCATTACAGTGAAAAAAATGGAGAAAAGGTCTTTTCTATCTGGCACAATATCTTAGCTATTTGATGCTTTGAAACATCCAGATTATCCACACTAAGCACCTTACCACATAGTTCTTTGAAGAAATAAAAAAGATCATATATTACTAAACTCACATTGTTTGGTAAAGAACCTTTCATAGCTATAGGGAGAAACTTTTGCATTAAAAGATGACAATCATGACTTTTGAGACCAAATATATTAGGTTGCTCCACTTAGACACATCTTGAAATATTGGATACATATCCATCTATAGGTTTTATTGCTTTGAGTACTTTCAAAAATATTAACTTCTCTTTTGATGTCAATGGAGAACAAGCTCTAGGCAAATAGTTTTTTTACCTGTAGTTGGATGCATCTTTGGATGAAGTTGACTCCTTATATTCAAGTCCACAATGTCATAATGTGCCTTGTCATGATCCTTTGATTTCCCTTCCAAATTCAATAATGTTCAAATGATGTTGTCACACACATTTTTTTTTCAATGTGCATTACATCAAGGTTATGTCGAAGCACATTATACTGCCCATAAGGCAGTTTGAACATGATACTTTTCTTTTTCCATGGATATCTGACCTCTATTTCATCCTCAAAAGAACTTTCAAGTTCTTATAATTGTCTTAAAACAATAGTTCCATTAGGTTGCCTAGGTAGGGCTCTAAACTCTTGACTTCCATCAAAATTTCCTTTATTGTACCTCCACTTATGGTTTGCCTCTAACCAATGACGATGACACATATAGTAAAATTTTCTACTATAACCCAACCACTTAGAGGGCACTTCAAAGTCACAACATGGACATCAACTTTAGTACTCCATCTTGACATATTTGCATATGCAGGGAAATCATTAATAGTGCACATGACTGCAACAGGCATTTGGAGTGACTCATTTTTGCATGCATCAAAAGTGTCTACCCCAATTTCTCACAGATCTTTCAATTCCTTTATAAGAGGTTGCATATAGACATGAACTTTATTACCTGGACCTTTCGAAAAAGGAATAAGTAATGTGAGAATAAAAGAAGGTTGTTTCATACACATCAATGGAAGCAAATTATGGGGAATCAATATGATAAACCAAGTGTTGTGAGAAATGCTCATAGTTTTAAAAGGATTAAATCCATCTCTAGCCAAACCTAATCGAACATTGCAAGGGTCAAAATAAAACTAAGGATATTAATTAACAAAATCCATCCAAGCCAAAGAGCCGACTGGATGTCTCATAAGCCTATCCTTAGTTCAACCATACTCATGCCATGTCATAAAAGTTGTTTTTTAAGACATAAAAAGCCTTTGTAGTCTAGATTTAAGAGGAAACCAATGAAGAATCTTTATAGGTATCTTTTTTCTTGTTGCTTCATCCTTAGAGTTCTTCCATCTTGAAAGACCACATTTTGGGCAACTTCGACATTAGCCAAATCCCTCCAATTCAATATACAATCATTAGGACATGCATGGATTTTTTCATAGCCTAAACCCAATCCTAAAATTGTCTTCTTTGTATCATAAAATGAGTTAGGCATGGATTGTCTTCTAGTAATGCATCCCTTAACAAGTGTAGCAACATTGAAAATCTCTTGTCACTGCACCCATTTAGACATTTCAAATGATAGAGATGTTCAAGGAAAGATAGCTTTGTGAATTTCTTACAACCAGGATAAAGGTCTTGTTCAACTTCTTTTAATAATTGACCTCCTCAAGATTCTAATCATCCTTGTATCTATATTTTATCCCTCATCAATTGTATTCATTCCAAAAGCATCATGAATAATGTATCCATGTCATGATTGAAACCTCCTTCTACATTCATTTGTACTCTAAAAAAATAAAAGAATTGATTTTTTTAACCATGAAAAATCCAATTAGTATATCCTTTTCAGAAATCCATGATTGACTATGTGCTTATAAACATCCATTTGAGAGCACTGGTCACAATTGAAACACTTAGTGCACAGACATAAATTTTTGCATCCTTAGAAGATTATGCAAATGCAAAATCTAGAAAATTTGAAACCCTCTAATGTACTTCTCATTAGCTTGAGAATGATCAGATATCCAACTTTTATCCATTAAAAACAATAAACTAAAAAAATATGAAAAAATCTATGTTACAAAAATATAAAGGTAAGTCACAAATAAAATACTAATCGAGTCAAATAAAAAGACTAGTTGAATCAAGAAAATAAAATTCAATAAAGTTCAATAAAAGGATAATTAAATCAAGACAATAAATTTACTTAGAGGATAGGTTTGGCTTTAAAGCTGGTAGGGAAAATTAGCTACCATAATTGTGTGTAATTCAATAAAGTTTTTGTAATTAATATTAAACCCTATCACTAAACTAGTGTATATTAAATGTTTTAAAAATTAGAATAATATGCTTCATATTTCAATTATTCACTTTGTATATGTGTGTGTGTGTGTATATATATATATATATATTAGAAACCCAACATGAAATTCTGTTAAATAAAACAACACAAAGCACAAGTTGTGCAAAGGCTGATAACCAGAACAATTACAAAGTGAGAATAAAAGCTTTATATGACAATTGTTTGCATGTACCAGAACTAGACTTAACAACATTACAAAGTAACAATCATTGTTTGGTTTCTTTAGGGATCTTAATAAAATACCAATAATCACCTTAAATAGATTACGTTAGATTATCAAGAGGGGTTGCGAAAAATACTTAGATCCATGATAAGTAGCGGAATTGATGAGTTTGTGGAATTGTTGGTTTTGTGTTCTTTCTCAACCAAATCACCGTTTTCTTTTTGGGACCTTAGGTTTCTCGTCAAATGGGGAGAAGAGAATACAATTTCTGATTTTGATGTATTAGGGACCACAACCTTGCTTTAGGTTTTAACCTGTTAGAGTTCTCATTATTCTCTAACGGGCCAAACTGGTTTCCACTTACCAAGCCCATATTAATTTCTAATGATAGTCCAATAGGCTCACCAAATTAGATCACTTTTATTGAGCCCATAAATATAAATAACTAATATAAATGATAAATATAATATGTAGCCCACACTAACTAATTAATTAGGAATTATAAAATTCCTAACAATCTCCCACTTGAGCTTCATATTAACCTTAATCATGTATATTTCAAAAGTCTTTAGGTGCACAACTGTATGTTATTTACTTTTAGACTTTCCTTAAACAATTTGGTCCATCTTATATAGTAACACAGAACCATTGCAGTTTTCCTCACAATCCAACGTGATTGAGCCACAATGATCACCAATGTCACATATACTTGATGACATAAATGAAATATGGATAAGCGGCATGAAAATAACATGCAATGTGATCGCATTCATGTTCATTTCCAACTACTCCAAACTTTATTCTTTATAGAGATCAATCCAAACACAATATAAATATTGCAAACAAAACAAGCTCAGAATGAAATGATAACCTTCAACTTTATTTTATAGAAAATCAATCTATACAAATATCTGAAAAAAATAAGGCATATATAGAACATAAATCGGACTCCCACTAAACTAAGGTACTATAAGGAATCACTCCCATATGAGCAGTGTGCTCATGAAAAACTTTAGGTACCAAACCTTTCGTAAGTGGGTCAGCTAGCATATCATTAGTCCTTAAATGTTCTATGGAATTTTTTCTATTCTGAACTCTTTCTTTAACAACCAAAAACTTGATGTCAATAAACTTTGATTTGGTTGCACTCCTATTATTGTTGGAGTAAAGAACTGCTGAGTTATTATCACAATAAATCTTTAATGGTCTTTCAATGCCGTCAACCACACGCAAACCAGTGACAAAATTTCTTAGCCATATCCCATGGTTGGATGCCTCAAAACAAGTAACGAACTCCACGACCATGGTCGAAGAAGCTATTAGCAAACTTCCAAGAGATAGCTCCTCCAGCCAGCATAAATATGTATCCAGATGTAGAGCGTTTACTATCTTGACATCCAGCAAAATCAGAGTCTGAGTACCCAATGGATCTCCAAATTCTCAGACATCTGATAAGTGAGCATGTATCCTTTTTTCTCTTTAGGTAACGCATCACGCATTTTGCTACTTTCCAATGTTGTATTCCAGGATTACTCAAATATCTGCCCAGAACTCCTATTACAAATGCTATATCGGGACGAGTGCAAACTTGAGCTTACATTAGACTTCCTACTGCTGATGCATAAGGAATCTTTTGCATCTCTATTCTTTCAAGGTCATTATTGGGGGGCATTATTTAAGACTAAATTTGTCTCCTTTAGCTATCGGGGTATCTCCTGGTTTACTATCTTTCATGTCGAATCTATCTAGGACCTTATCGATATAACTCTCTTGTGATAACCTTAGGATACCTTGAGAGCAATCTCTTAGTATCTTGATTCCTAATACAAAAGAGGCTTCCCTAAGATCTTTCATCTCAAAAATTTTTGTCAAAAATTTCTTAGTCTCTTGTAAGAAGCTTATATCGTTGCTTGCAAGCAGTATATCATCGACATATAACACCAAGAATGAGTATTTACTCCCACTAAACTTGTGGTATACACAATCATCAACTGCATTTGCCTGAAAACCATGAGGTAATAACTTGATGGAACTTGTAATACCATTGACGGGAAGCTTGTTTCAAACCATAGATGGATTTATTTAGTTTGCAAACCATAGACTTTGAGTCACCTAATACAAAGTTTTCTGGTTGCATCATATAAATTGTTTCTTCAATGTCACCATTTAGAAATGCAGTCTTAACATCCATCTGATGTAACTCTAAATCATAATCAGCTACCAGTGCCCTTATTGTTCTAAACGAATCCTTTGAAGATACTGGAGAAAAGGTTTCTTTATAGTCAATGCCTTCCTTTTGGGTAAATCCTTTAACGACTACATGAGCCTTATATCTCTCGACATTGCCCTTTGAATCCTTTTTGGTTTTAACTATCCATTTGCAACCAATAGGTTTCACACTTTCAGGAAATTCGACGAGATCCCAAACGTCATTGTCTTGCATAGATTTCCTCTCATCCTTCATGGCATTGATCCAGTTTTGAGAGTTAGAAATACACATGGTTTGATAGAAATTAATCGAATCATCCTCTGCTAAACCAATGACATCCTCATGTTCTTGGAGAAAGATAATATAATCATTAGGGACTCCACTTCTCCTCTCTCTATCCGATCTCCTTAATGGTACTTCTTGAGGTTGTTGAGGTTGCTGTATAGGTATTTGAGGAAGAACCTCATCATTGGCATAGTGTATTGCGGAATAATGCCACACTCTTTGAGAAAAGTGCAAAAGGTCCTGGACATTGTTCTCCTGATTCATCATATCTACCATAGTACTCACCACCACAGTCAGATTTGACAGCCTTAATTTTTCTTTCCAAGTTGAAGTTCAACTTCAGCCTTGAAACTCTTAAAAATGTCTAGGGATTGGGACTTCTCATGTATCAAATAAAGGTAACTATATCTAGAGTAGTCATTTACGAACGAGATAAAGTACTGTTGCTCGTTCCAGGAAGGTGTTGGAAAAGGACCACAAATGTCCGTATGTACCAGTTCTAAGATGTCTTTAGCTCTTTCGGCACCTAATTTCCTTATGTTTGTTCGTTTTCCCTTTATGCATTCAACACAGACTTCAAAGTCTGATAAATCTAAAGGTTCAAGAATTTCATCCAACACAAGTCTTTGAATTCTCTGTTTAGAGATATGACCTAAGCGTTTGTGCCATAAAGTGGCTGAATTCTCTTTCAATTTCTTTTCTGTACCACGCGAATTTGTTTGCAGTATTTCATTATAGGAACAATTAACATTCAACATATATAGATTATCAATTAAGGAACCAGAACCAATCAAATTTGAATTCTGGTAGAGACTAACTTTATTATTTCCAAATGAACAAGAAAAAATAAATTTGTCCAAACTAGAAATAGAAATTAAATTTCGTCTAAAAGATGGTACAACAAAAGTCTCAAACAAATCCAAATAAAATTCATTTTTTAACTACAATCTGAAAGTTCCTATAGCCTCTATCGTAACCTTTTTGCCATTGCCAACAAATATGAATCTTTCATCATCACTTGGCAATCGGCTCCATAAGCAACCTTGCATGGTTACACTTATATGAGTAGTAGCACCAGAATCTACCCACCAAGTATCTTTAGGTACAAAAGCTAAATTAACTTTAGAACAAACAAGAGCAAGAGATTTACCTTTCTTTACATGCCATGTGGCGTACTTGGGACACTATTTCTTCATGTGTCTAGACTTCTTGCAGAAGTAGCAGGTAAATTCTTCATCCTTCTTTGGTTTCTTTTGCTGAGAAGACCCTTCAGCAATACCCTTAGTTTCTTTCTTTTCTTATTCTGAGAGGTGAAGCTTAAATGGGCACTTTCAGATCTGTCTCTCTGCAACCTCTCTTCCTCTTGTACACAGTGAGATATAAGTTCATTAAGGGACCATTTGTCCTTCTGAGTGTTATAACTCACTTTGAATTGCCCAAAGTGTGCAGGAAGTGAGATCAAAACTAAATGCACGAGCAGATCTTCACCAAGCTCTAACTTAAGTGTTTTTAGTTTAGATGCCAAGTTAGACATTTCCATTATGTACTCCCATATATTACTTTTTCCCTTATACTTCATGGAGATGAGTTTAGCCAAATGGTTACTCGTCTTCGCCTTCTCATTTTTGGCAAAGTATTGTTCAATTTCATCAATAAATTTCTTTGCATTTTCACCCTCAGAAATAGAGCCTCGAAACCCTTCTGGAATAGAGCCCTTCATGATCATAATGCACATTCGATTTGAACAATCCCATTTCTCAATTTTTACCTCATTGAAGGCTTTCAGAGTGGAAGTGGATCATTTCGTTCTCAGTGTCAAATGCAAATCCATACAGCCGAGAACAATTTCTATGGCTTCCTTCCAGACCTTAAAATTTGTCCCATTCAGCATAGGGATATTATTCACTTGAACAAATACATTTGCAGCACTAGCAATAGAAACTGAATAATAATAAAAACAAAAATAATTACATGCTCAGAAATAAGCCAATAAGTTATATAAAATATATACATAATAGATTTTGTCAAATCACAGTCTTTCTTTGGACCGACTATAATTCACATGAAAATACCTTACAATTGTCACACATTTATCATCACAGGTACAAAATTATTTGGCCAAATTGTGTCTTCCTTTGGGCTGAGCACAATTTGCATAAATAATTTTATACTAATATTTATGCAATTTTAATTAAATTAATTTATGCAATAGAGATTGCTTTGACAATATATTGTTTCAATCAACTCAATCAAAATTACCAGACATAAAAAAAAGGAATAATTTTGAGGGTTTGTAATTTCTGAATTTACACCAAAACATAATGGGAAACACCAATTAATACACATAATTCACAAATAAAAAACAAGGAAAACAAAAATAAAATGCTAAAGCCAAATTGCATTTAACGATACGCAACAGGGGTTTTCTTATGATGTTATAATAATGTCAAAGATTATGTATCACATGTATATCATGTCATGGCATGCATAAGGAAACAAAACCAGCAACCATAAAAACAAACACATGAACGAGAAACAAAAATGGATGACTATTCTGGAGCGAGAAAAAAAATAGTTTTTCTCATGGAATCCGAACGCAAAACATGAATAAGCATATGATGATTCTTATATCGTGATCGAAAAGAAAAAAATTCCAAACTTACAATCATAATTATAATTACAAAGATAAAATCTCAAAATAAAATTAGGGTTCATGTAACAAAATAATACAGGTATAACACAAACCAAATAACTTTAATTCACAATAATCTAACAATAATCACTTGTTTGGTTTCTTTAAGGATCTTAATAAAATACCAATAATCACTAAAAACACATTACGTTAGATTATCAAGAGGGGTTGTGAAAAATACCTGGATCCATGATAAGCAGCGGAATTGATGAGTCTGAGGAACTGTTGGTTTTGTGTTCTTCCTTAACCAAATCATTGTTTTCCTTTTGGGACCTTAGGTTTCTCATCAGATGGGGAGAAGAGAATACAATTTCTGATTTTGGTGTATTGGGGACCACAACCTTGCTTTAGGCTTTAACCTGTTAGAGTTCCCATTATTCCCCAACGGGCCAAACTGGTTTTCACGTATCAAGCCCATATTAAGTTTTGATGATAGTCCAATAGGCTCACCAAATTAGATCACTTTTATTGATCCCATAAATGTAAAAAAATAATATAAATGATAAATATAATATGTAGCCCACACTAATTAATTAATTAGGAATTATAAAATTCCGAACAAGCATAACTCCACAAAAACCAAATAGATCTTGATGAATCATCCCATAGCTGAAGAAAAACATAGAAATATGTGTATATTTTTAAAGCAATTTTGTGCTATTGACAATGGGATTTAGATCCTTTTATTTTTCACTTTTGCCTTGGTGGTAAAAGAAAAAAATAGTAAATTAATAGAAACTCCCTCTATTATGTGCATCAGCCTCCTAAATCTCCCTTTCCCCCCTCACCAACTAATAACAACATTAGCACCACAACATCGAAAGTATATAATCTATCCCAGAGTTAATGTTTAGAACAAAAATATTCTACTAAGTTTACAATAAGTCACACTAGACAACTAAACATGACAAAGTTCCACCTGATCTTCTTTCTCTTAAAACAAATTAACAACTCCTAAGTTAATGCAAAAGTTAGTTCTCATTAAAGATTTTTTAGTGTTAGAATATAGTTTACTTGCCCCAGCTGTCGTACCCTAATTTCGTCTAGGGACTATCGTTTGTTGACACTTTGATTCTTGCTAGCTGAATTGAGCTGCCTTACACCAATTACCGCATAATTCAAAAAGTTTTTTTTTATGTTTCGAAAAATGATATAGAAAATACCCAAAAGGGAGGGGAAAAGGGTCATTTAGAAGCTTTTTCTAACCCCTGGCTCGCCCATGCTAGCCTTTGGCTCGCCTGGGCCCCTAAATAACTTAGGGGAGAAGTAGGCAAGCTGAGCTTGCCTGGGCGAGCAAGGTTACTTCAGGCTGAAGCAACAGCTCGCCTAGGCGAGCTGCTAATCAACCAAGTCCCCTCATTTCCTATAAATAGGCATGAGGGGGCTGAAGGAAGGGGTTCAACCTTCAGATATTGAAAGAATTGAGGTCCAGAGGTTAAGGATTGGAGAAAAAAAAGCGAAAAGAAGGAAGAAGAGAAAAAGAAGCTAAATCGTTGCCGAATTGCGACCATAATCGTTCTTCATTCTTCGTCCGGTTAGTGTTTGTCTTTAAGGATTTGAACATGATTTATGGACCCTTAGGGGTCCTCTCTATTGTTTTGTGCACCTTCATCTCCTTCTCCTATCATCGGTAATTGCTTTTCTCTTGTAAAGTGAGTTTTAACCGATCGTTAGTACCACAAGTTATCCTAAAAAAGGGGGTTGAAGGTTAATAAGCAAAAAACCAAGATAAAACCAACTCATAACTAATTTATTTTTATCAAACATCACTTGAAATCATTTCAAGGTCCAACGCCTAAATGACTCTCTCCTCTTTTCAAAATCAAAAGATCGTTTCAAGGTCCAACACCTTAACGGCTGTCTTCGCTTTTCAAAATTTAAAACATAATTTCTAGGTCCAATGCCTTAAATGACTTTTGTTCGCAATTAAAATCAATCTTTCAAAAAAACATAAAATCAATGTAACACACAAACTTTCAAATTTTAAGAACTACGTAGGTCAGAATTCCTCATTGCACCTGAGGATACGTAGGAGCAAGGGCAACACCCTTATCGACCCCAAAAAAAATAATAAAAATAAAAGGGGAAAATACATAAAAAATATAAAAAAGGGGAAATACATAATTTTGAAGTCATGTCTTGCACACTCAATTAGAGGTTGTCGTCCCTTGTGACGGGCGCGTGGGGTGCTAATACCTTCCCCGTGCGTAAACAACTTCCGAACCCTCATTTTCAAAATTTGCATACCTTTGCCTTTTGGGTTTTTTCTAACGTTTTCCTCAAATAAACGTTGGTGGTGACTCCACATGTTTTCTCCATGAGATGATGCACCTTTTGATTGTGCCTCGCCCTCCCGCTGAAGGGTAGGTTGCGACAGTTGGCAACTCCACTGGAGACTTGTTAGAGAGTTAGGCCATTCAATCACCGTGCAATGTTTTTATCGTGACTTCTTTTTTATTTATGTTCCCTTTTCCCTTTTGTTTTTTGTTTTGTCCATATTTGTATATAACCTTTGCTATGATGTTGTGTTTGGTGTGAGTCTGTCTATCTATTAAATTTATAGTTAGAAATATTTTTCTATGCACACATGGCACCTACACCTCGCACACACGTTGAGATATTAGGCCCTATACCCGGGTCTATGTGAGCCATAAGGAGTGGATGTCAATCTGTGGTCATGCTGGGTCTCTGACTCGCTTGATGACAATAAAGCCTCATCTAGAGTTTTCCTCTTTTAGTAATGCATTGCCGCTGATAGTCCCTATCGCCACAATGTATTACCTAAGAGGATGATATCTCTAGAAGCCAGTAAAGTTACATAAAACCACCCTTGGGAATTATCACAAGAAGTGGACTTTTGGATCCTTTCAATTAGATTCCCGAATTAGGGGGCACACAGCAAACTCACTCTGGCTTGTTCCTTGATTGCATTGTGCATATCTTCATGGCATCATAATGGACATATCGTTCCTGCATTTATCATTTATCATATTCATGCATTGCATTTGCATAAATCACTGCATTATCATACACCTGCATTTAGCATGCTTTTGTTCTGCCAACTGCATATATTCTATTTCCATCATTCAAATGTGATGTTCACTCATGCATGATCCTTGCATTTTCCTTTGCAAAAAAAAAAAAAAACAAAAAAAAAACAAAAAAAGAACAAAAGAAAGTCATGAAAGTTTACACCACATTCTTAGTTACATGTGTTGGGTACCATGATGATGGCTATAAACCAACCATGTTGGGATTATACACCCTTTTCTCTTAAAAAAATGATTGAAAATCATGTGAATGTGGTACCTAATGCATGGTTAACTAGGAAAATGATGGTTCTTAGGGCATCTCATGTTGATCTCATAATTACATGCATAGCATAAGTATGCCCTAGTCATTCATCTCTATGATATGTTGTTGAAGTATTGACAATCAAAATTTCTATTCCTGGGATTATGGGATTGAACCAAGCACATGCTTTTAAGGAAAGGTTCATCAAGTCAAGGTCAAGTATGGAAGTAACCAGCTTGCAAAAGTTGGGGCAGAAGATGGATCGAGTTACATTGTTTCTTTGTCTGCTGCCAAGACGTGATTGAGCTAAATAATTTACAAAATTAAGGACTATTGATGTCCATGTTTTATTTGCAGTTTCACTTTGACAATATGTGATGAGCCATGTTGTTTTAATGAAAATCTAAATTGACTCGAACGTATGTCTTGTGTAAAATTCGCAATACTTCAACAATGCATCATTCACATACATCCATGCTTATTTTTTCTTTTCACATTGGTGGCATTGCTCATTGCATTCTTTCCTTGAAATCAGAACTGTAATCGTTGTAATCAAAAGGAAAGAACACGTTTTACAGCACCCTTATCGAACGCGTGTCAGAGCTAGAGTCATGAGTGAGATGAAGAAGTGCAAGAACAGATGAAGGCTGACATGGAGGCCATGAAAGACCAAATGGCCGCCATGATGGAGGCCATGTTGAGCATAAAGAAAATAATGGAAAGCAATGCAGCTACAGTTGCCACTACGAGTATCGCCACTGAGGTAGACCCGACTCACCCATCAAGCCTCAATCAAGTAAATCCTTCAATCTTGGATATGGTAGGCCAGAGAGGAGAAGCATTGGGAAGTATGGACGGCTCCCATTTTGTGCAAGTTCAGAACAAGCATGCCTTCCAACTATACACCACCCAATGTTGTGCACACTTCCGATAAGAATGTCAAAACTCCACTCCCATACTCATTGAGAGCCAACAACCTCAATCTGATCATGTGCATGTCTCTCAACCCATGGGGGAGACACATGAATTACCCCACCACAATCTAGTCGACTTCGAGCCTCGCCTCAGATACGCCATTGAGGGGCAAGAAGTTGGTGGTGGTGTACCCCTGCCAAACACTTTGGAGGGCCCTCAATTTCGCCCACAACCACAACCCTTGCATTTTACTGTAGGGAGAGTCCTTCTGTTAAACAAGTGGCCTCAGATATCTTAAGAAGGGGGGGTTGAATTAAGATATCACAAACTTTTCCTAATTAAAAATTCTATTTTGATTTAACCCAAATCCCAAGAATTCTTTCAAAATGAACTCCTAAATAATTATGCAAATTAAACTTACTGAATAGAAGCAATAAGCAATAAATAATAAAAGAGTTTAAGGGAAGAAAGATTGCAAACTCAAATTTATACTGGTTCGGCCACAACCTTGTGCCTACGTCCCATCCCCAAGCAACCTGCTTGAGAGCTCCACTATCTTGCAAAAGCCCTTTACAAGTTTTGAACCACACAAGGACAACCCTTCCTTTTTGTTCAGATTGCTTTACAACAAGAGACCCTTGGTCTCTTAATCCCTTTTTAGAAATAAGATGAAGAGAAGAAGAAATCTCTCTTGAAAGAGATAGATTGAACAATTGAACACTCAAATAATTCCTTATTGAATTGCAAGTGTATTGGCCAAGGAATTTTTAAGAGGATAAGCTGATTTTGCTTTTGAGAGGATAAAACCTTTTTGTTCTGAAAAATTCAAACAAATTTGTGTTCCAAGTCACATATAAATAGACCTTTGATGGCCATTAAAAAATCATTTGAACAGATGTGACTCTTGGAAATTATTTTATGAAATTCTCCTCTGGTAATCGATTACAAGATTTGTGTAATCGATTACAGGCTTTAAAATTTGAATCAAAATGTTCAATAACTACTGGTAATTGATTACCATCCATGTGTAATCGGTTACACAGTGTAAAATTTGAATTCAAATTTCTAATGGATGTTATAAATCATTTTGGCCACTGGTAATCGATTACATCCTCTGGTAATCGATTACCAGAGAGTAAATCTCTTGAAAAAGACATTTTAGCTTAAATTTCTTGGTCAAACCTCTTGTTGGTTCAATTTTGAATTCCCTTCCTAAATCACTAGAGATCTTCTTGGTGATGTATCTTGAATCTCTTGGATTTTGTCCTAATCTAAACTTGAGAAGCGTATGATCAAATGATCATGATCATATGGCATCATCAAAACATCAAAGTCAAAGTCTTTGCTTCTACAATCTCTCCCTTTTTGATGGTGACAATTTAATTCTTGAAATCAAGATACAAGATAGAGTATATGCAAGAGGTAACATTACGTTCACTCATTCCATACTCCCCCTATGTTTTGGAATTAATGATCTCTTGATTTCTAAGCTTCTAAATCATCACGTTTCTCTCCCCCTTTGGCAACATCAAAAAGCCAAAGTACGTGGTAAGCAACATAAGGCGGAAGAATAATAAGCAAATATAACTAAAGTTCACATAATCATTCATAAGTCAAAACCAAATATAATCCAATCATAAAATACTAAGTTCCAAATACCAAAATATAACGAAAGTTCAGAAAATGATAACTTAAAAAGCATAGCCAAAAACACGGCTTAGAATAAAAGATAATAATAATCTAAAACTGGGAAGGTGGTGGAAGGTCGAAGCACCGACGAAGATAACCCACATCCTCTTCAAGCTGGGTGATGCGGGTATCCATACCATCAAAGCAACCATCCATGGAATCGAATCATTCACCAACATAGGTGCAGAGGCCCCGTAATTCTAAAAGAACTTCATTCATAAGGGCTGAGGAATCATCTTGTTGAGGCGGAGGAGAGGGAGTACGCTCGTCTTGCAGAGGCTGCATGTCCTTCTTCAACCACTGCCCATCACGATCCTTACGGTAACCAAATGAAGTTATTGCACCAGCACCTATGACAAAAGATCACTTGACTTGAACAAAAGGTTCATCATCAAGAGGAATTTGAAAATGACGGAGAAAAAGGGTAACCAATTGAGGATATGGAAGAGGTGCATTGGCCCGTAATGCCTTATGCATTTAGTACCTAACCAAGTGAGTCCAGTCGATCTGACGGCCGGTAAGGAAAGCCCACATCAAAATCAATTCCTCCTCAGAGGCTTGAGCCAGATTAGAAGAACGGGGAAGCAAAATTCTAACGATAATATAGTACATGATGCGACAATCAAAGGTTAATGATCCGGCCAGCAATCTACCTGTCATATCAACCTGGTCATTACAGACCATACAATGAGCATCATGACTAGAATAGTCGAACTTCCAGTCATCAACAATGGTGCTCTCAAAAGGTGCACCTTGACTGGGTAATTTAGTTAATGAAAAGAATAGAGATTGATCAATGATCATAGAAACACCATGCACCTCAAAGCGAATTGTACCATCCTGAATTTTTAAATTACTGTAAAAGACTCTAACTAGTTCAGGATAATAAGGCAATTTTAAGGACATAAAATCAACTAATCCAAAGTTTTGAAACACTTGATAACATTCAAATGTCTCATCATTAAAGAAATCTATGTCTAGGTACTTAAGGTCTAAGATGATCCTAGAAGAAAATTGAGAATTGTACCATGGACGTTGATCATCTGAAGAAAATAAAGTAGATGATCGTAGAGATGACAAGGAAGGGGGCAGTGGTGTTGTGGGTGCTCCAGATGGTCCGTGTTGTCGATGGGCAGCAGCGGCGGAGGAAATGGATGAGCCCTTTCGCTTTTTCGATGATTCAGCCATTTGATGAAGTTTTTGCAGATTTCAATTGGTTGAATCAAAGGAGAACTGAAAATGATGAAGTTTGGGCTTTGTGGGACGTGATTTAGTTAAGAATTGAGGGAGTTGTGAAGATTTGAAGTTTTAGGGAGAAAGAGGCACGTCGAGGGGAGTGTGGCTGCACAGCACTACTGGTTTACGTGGCTATTTATATAAGATGGCGTTATGTAATCAATTACAAGGTTTGGTAATCGATTACATGAGCATTTAGCCTTCTGGTAATCGATTACAGGCTATTTGTTCTTGTGTAATCGATTACACGTGATGGTAATCGATTACCAGAACATTATCTAGGTTGTTTCCTCAAGGAATAATTATGTCTATGCTAAAAACATCTATCTATGTCAATTATCAATACTAATATTAATTTAATTCAATCAAACAAGCATCAATCACACACGAACACCAATCAAACACAATCAAAATCTTAGAATCAAATACAATCAATCAATCATCAAACGTTAATATTTCATTCAACCAATCGATCCTTATTTATCCAAATTACTAATATCTAAGAGGCCTAATTCTCTTCTAATTGAAAAGAATATTTCCTTTGGGAGAGGTTTTGTGAAGATATCAGCAAGCTGATTCTTTGTATCAACAAATTCTAGCATACAATCTCCCTTTAGAACATGATCTCTTAGAAAATGGTGCCTAATTTCTATATGCTTGGTTCTAGAATGTTGAACTGGATTTTTGAAAAGATTGATTGCACTTGTATTATCACACCTAATAGGTATATGGTCAAGAAAGATTCCATAATCAGAGAGTTGTTGCTTCATCCATAAAATCTGTGTACAACAACTGTCGGCAGAAATATATTCCACTTTTGCAGTGGATAAAGCAACATTGTTTTGTTTCTTACTATACCAAGAGACTAGAGCAGTTCCAATGAATTGACAAGTTCCACTTGTGCTCTTTTTATCTATTTTAGAATCAGCAAAGTCTGAATCAGAGTATCATATTAAGGTGCATTTGGAATTCCTAGGATACCATAAACCTATATTCATAGTGCCTAATAAATATCTTATGATTCTTTTAACGGCACTAAGATGTGATTGTTTGGGATTTGATTGAAATCTAGCACACATATACACACTAAACATTATATCAGGTCTGCTAGTAGATAAATAAAAAAGGGATCTGATCATACCTCGATATTGCTTAACATCTATTGACTGACCGATTTCATCTTTATCTAAATAACAAGAAGTGCTCATTGGTGTAGCCATGTGCTTAGCATTTTCCATGCCGAATCTGTGAATTAACTCTTTGCAGTACTTGGATTGATTGACAAAAATTCCATCCTTGTTTTGTTTAATTTGTAATCCAAGAAAGAAATTAAGTTCTCCCATCATTGACATTTCAAACTCACTTTGCATGTCATGAGAGAATTCCTTGCACAATAATTCATTAGTAGATCCAAAAATAATATCATCAACATAAATTTGAACCAATAAAATATCATGTGATTTTCTCTTTATGAAAAGAGTAGTATCTACTTTGCCTCTAGAGAAGTCCTTTTCTAAAAGGAACTTACTTAGACGCTCATACCAAGCCCTAAGGGCTTGCTTTAAGCCATATAAAGCCTTTTTTAATTTAAAAACATGATTAGGCTTGTCTGAGTTTTCAAATCCAAGGGGTTGATCAACATATACTTCCTCTTTAATAAAGCCATTTAAGAATGCACTTTTTACATCCATTTGATAAAGCTTAAAATTCATTATGGATGCATAGGCTAATAGCATTCTAATGGCTTCTAATCTAGCAAATGGAGCATATGTCTCCTCATAATCTATTCCCTCTTCTTGATTATATCCTTTAGCGACTAATCTAGCCTTATTCCTTATAACTATGCCATTTTCATCTAATTTATTTCTAAAAATCCATTTTGTTCCAATGATTGGGTAGTTTTCAGGTTTCTCAACTAACTCCCAAACATTATTTCTTTCAAATTGGTTTAGTTCTTCCTGCATAGCTATTATCCAATTTTCATCTATTATGGCTTCATTTAAATTTTTAGGTTCAATCATAGATACCAAAGCCATGTTATTGCATAAATCTTTGAGAGATTGTCTAGTTGTTACCCCTTTTGAGATGTCACCAATGATGTTGTCAAGGGGATGATCTCTTGAAGTTTTCCACTCTCTTGGAAAATCATTATTTGCTTTGACTTCTATTAGTGGATCTTCATTGCTTCCTTCTCCTTTTCCTTTAGAATCTTGTCCATGAATGTGCATTTGTTCTAAAGATTCTGTAATATCATCTAAAATATCCTTTCTTGGAGAAATAGCATTAGACTCATCAAAGGAAACATGAATTGATTCTTCAATTGTCATTGTTCTCTTATTATATATTCTATAAGCTTTACTGTGCAAAGAATATCCAAGGAAAATTCCTTCATCTGACTTAGCATCAAATTTTCCTAAGTTTTCTTTTCCATTGTTTAGTACAAAACATTTGCAACCAAAAACATGAAGATGTGAGATGTTTGGTTTTCAACCATTGAACAATTTATATGGGGTTTTCTTTAAAATGGGTCTTATTAAAGCCCTATTCATGATATAGCATGCAGTATTAACGGCTTCAGCTCAAAAATATTTTGGAAGAGGGGTATCATTTAATAAGGTTCTAGCAATTTCTTCCAAAGACCTATTTTTCCTTTCAATAACTCCATTTTGTTGAGGGGTTCTAGGTGCAGAAAAGTTATGTTCAATGCCATGCTTTTCACAAAATAAATCAAATTCTTTATTTTCAAACTCACCCCCATGATCACTCCTAATAGATATAATTTTGAGATTTTTCTTATTTTGAATAACTTTTGCAAGTTTCTTAAATGCTTGAAATGCATCATTCTTATGAGTGATAAATAGTGTCCAAGTATATCTAGAATAATCATCAACAATGACAAGTGCATAATAGCTTCCACCAAAACTCATAATTCTAGAGGGATCAAACATATCCATATGTAACAATTGTAATGGTTGAGTAGTTGAAACAATGTTTTTGGATTTGAAAGAAACTCTAGTTTGCTTTCCCTTTTGACATGTATCACACAATCTATCTTTTTCAAATTTCAATTTAGGCAAACCAACAACTAAATCTTTTGAAATTAATTTATTTAAGTGTTGCATGTTTATGTGAGCAATACGTTTATGCCATAGCCATGGATCATCATCTTTGCTAAGAAAACATTTATTGTTATCTAATTTTTGGCTTAAGTTTATCATATAAACATTGTTGACTCTATACCCTATATGCTTTATATTAGTATCATGTTTATGTTCAATGAGACATTTTTGAGAATCAAATGATACTAGATAGCCCTTATCACATAATTGACTAATACTAAGCAAGTTGTGCTTAAGGCCTTCAACAAGTAGAACATTTTCAATGGAGTTTGAAAAATTCGTACCTATTTTTCCAACTCCAAGAATTCTACCTTTGTTGTTGTCACCATAAGTTACATGCCCGCTTTTCTTGGGAGAGATATGTGTGAACTTTGATGAATCTCCCGTCATATGTTTTGAACAACCGTTGTCTATGTACCATTTCTTCTTCAAAGATACCTACATGATCAAGTTTGTGACTTAGGTACCCAAACTTTATTGGGTCCTTGTGTGTTAGTGTTAACTAAAGATCCTTTTGGCACCCATATCATTTTGATATTGTAGCAATTTTTCTTAAAATAACATGTAGATGTGCCATGCCCTTTTCTTCCACAATAAAAACAAGTGATGAAAGAAGAATTATATTTTTGTGTGGAGGCAAATAAAGTTTTGTAAATTTTTTGTTGTTTTTCAGGTTTATATCCTATTCCAGCCTTATCAAAGACACATCTTTGTTTTCCTAATATGACATCTAGATTATTTTTACCAATAAAAAATTTAGCAAGTGAGTTTTTCAAATCTTTAATTTCTTTTTCATACTTGCTACAACATTTACATGAATTAGATATTACTTTTTCATCAGGAATAGCAGAGACGTAAACTTTATCATTTGATTTAGAAATTGAAACTTCAGTTTTAAGATGATCTAATTCTTTATTTAATTTTGAAATTGTTTTCTTAGAAGATGAAACTAACATTGCAAGTTTAATTGATTCTGTATGCAAATTAGCAAATGCATCTTGTAATTCATCAAAAGAAATGGATAAATTGTTATTTGAAGATGTTACCTCTTCATCGCTTTCATAACTTTTAGCCATCAGACATAGGTTTATCTCTTCATTTTCTGAATCCTCAGATGATTCCATATCATTGTCATCCCATGTGATGTAGGCCTTCTTCATCTTCTTTTTACTAAAATTTTTCTTTTTCAAATTTCTCCATTCTTTTCTTGAAGATTAGGCAATTGACCCTCAGATGTCCAGGTTGATTGCATACAAAGCATTTTGGAGTAGAGGATGAATCTTCTATCCTTCTTTTCGGTTTAAAATTTGGTCTCCTTTGATTTCCTCTGAATTTCAGGAACTTGTTGAACCTTTTTACAAAAAGGCTAAGATCATCATCTTCATTCAAATCAATTAAGTCTTCTTTATCACTTTCTTCTTGGATTGAAGATGAAGCTTTAAGAGCAATTCCCTTCTTTGTATTATCATTTTCTTCGTGTTGATTTAGTCTCAATAGTTCCATTTCGTGTTCCTGTAACTTTCCAAATAGTGTAGCAAGAGACATGTTAGATAAATCCCGTGATTCAGCAATGGTTGTTGCCTTAGGTTGTCATTCTCTGCTTAAACATCTCAATACTTTATTTATGAGATCTTCATTTTGAAAATTTTTTCCTAAGGATGCAAGATGATTTACTATGTGTGTGAACCTCTTTTGCATGTCTTGTATAATTTCATTTGCATTCATCTTAAATAATTCATATTCATGAGTTAATGTGTTTATCCTAGATCTTTTAACATCTGTTCTGCCTTCATGTGTTACTTGTAGGGTATCCCATATATCCTTTGCACTTTTACAGTTTGATACCCTAAAGTATTCATCCATTCCTAGGGCAAATGTAATTATGTTTTTGGCTTTTAAGTTGTATTGTACTAGTCTTCTTTCTTCCTCACTCCAATCTTCTCTAGGCTTTTCTATTGTTGTATTCCCAGCAACCATGGTGGGAATATAAGGCCCTACTTCAATTGCATCCCAAACATTTAAATCTATTGCCTCTATAAAAATTTGCATATGGGTTTTCCAGTAATGGTAACCCACTCCATTAAAAATAGGAGGCCTATTTATTGAATTCCCTTCAGGAAATAAATAGTTTGATGAGGCCATTATTCTTGAAGCTTCTAAACTTTATACAAGAATGAAGCTCTGATACCACTTGTTAGACAAGTGGCCTCAGATATCTTAAGAATGGGGGGTTGAATTAAGATATCACAAACTTTTCCTAATTAAAAATTCTATTTTGATTTAACCCAAATCCCAAGAATTCTTTCAAAATGAACTCCTAAATAATTATGCAAATTAAACTTACTGAATAGAAGCAATAAGCAATAAACAATAAAAGAGTTTAAGGGAAGAAAGATTGCAAACTCAAATTTATACTGGTTTGGCCACACCCTTGTGCCTACGTCCAATCCCCAAGCAACCCTCTTGAGAGTTCTACTATCTTGAAAAAGCCCTTTACAAGTTCTGAACCACACAAGGACAACCCTTCCTTTGTGTTCAGATTGCTTTACAACAAGTGACCCTCGATCTCTTAATCCCTTTTTAGAAACAATATGAAGAGAAGAAGAAATCTCTCTTGAAAGAGATAGATTGAACAATTGAGCACTCTAATAATTCCTTATTGAATTGCAAGTGTATTCGCCAAGGAATTTTTAAAAGGATAAGATGATTTTGCTTTTGAGAGGGTACGACATTTTTGTTCTGAAAAAATCTAAAACAAATTCGTCTTCCAAGTCACATATAAATAGACCATTGATGGCCATTAAAAAAATCATTTGAACAGATGTGACTCTTGGAAATTATTTTATGAAATTCTCCTCTGGTAATCGATTACAAGATTTGTGTAATTGATTACAGGCTTCAAAATTTGAATCAAAATGTTCAATAACTGCTGGTAATTGATTACCATCCATGTATAATCGATTACACAGTGTAAAATTTGAATTCAAATTTCTAATGGCTGTTATAAATCATTTTGGCCACTGATAATCGATTACCAAAGAGTAAATCTCTTGAAAAAGACATTTTAGCTTAAATTTCTTGGCCAAACCTCTTGTTGTTTCAATTTTGAATTCTCTTCCTAAATCACTAGAGATCTTCTTGATGATGTATCTTGAATCTCTTGGATTTTTGTCTTGATCTAAAATTGAGAAGCGCATGATCAAAAGATCATGATCATATGGCATCATCAAAACATTGAAGGATGTAGAGATTATGCTTTCATTGACATGGCAGAATTGTGGAAAGGGGGAAATTTAAGTCCATGATCAAAGTCTTTGCTTCTACACCTTCCTGCTATGGTGGAAAAGGGGAAATTTGATCATATAGAGGAGAGGCTCAGGGCCATTGAAGAATGTGGAGATTATGCTTTCGTTGACATGGCATAATTGTGCCTAGTGCCTGACATCGTCATCCCTTCGAAGTTCAAGGTGCTAGATTTCGATAAGTACAAGGGGACTACTTGCCCTAAGAGTCACTTGAAGATATACTGTCGGAAAATGGGTGTCGCAACCTACCCTTCGGCGGGAGGGCGACGCATGACTCGCGGGTGCGTGTTCCAAGAAAGGAATATGCGCGGAGTCGCCACCAACGTTTATTTGAGGAAAACGTCAGAAAAACCGGAAAAGACGTGATCTACGAACTTTAAGTGAAAGGTTCAGGAGTTGTATTTACGCAAGGGGAAGGTATTAGCACCCCACACGTCCGTCACAAGAGACGACAGCCTTTAATAAAATGTGCAAATATGACTTCAATTTATGTTATCTTCCCTTTTTACGTTCTTATGTCTTTTTTATGTTGTTTTATATTTTTATCTTTCTGTGGTCGACAAGGGCGTTTCCCTTTGCTCCTACGTATTCCTCAATTATGATGAGAAAATCATACCTATGTAGTTCTTTTGTGAACAAAGCGTTTTGGTTAAGTTATTTTTTATCCTTTTTTTGCAAGATATGTTTTTATTGAATGAAAGGTCATTTAAGGTGTTGGACCTTTAGACAATCTTTCGATTCTTTTGAAAAGTGAGAAAACATTAAGGCATTGAACCATTAATGATTTCTTTATTTTTGAAAGAGATAACAAAGTTACATATTGATTTTAGGCTTTTTAGAAATCTACATTTAACCAATAAAAGCGGAAAAGACCATTTCAAGGCGTTGGACCTTTAAAAATGACTTTTTTAGGCGTTGAAAGAAAGTTTGGTTTATGAATTGATTTTAGCCTTAGTTTCACTTTGATTATTACTCAATTCAATTAAGAAAGAAAAATCCCAAAGAGAAACGTCCGATTGATTTTTTTGTTTTATTTTACTAAAAGATATTTTTTTATTATTATATTATTATTTTACCTCTTTTTGGTTTTCAACATGGTTGCGGCATGACCGAACGGTCAGATTTCATTTTAACAGAAATTAACGGATATTACAATTCAAATGATCGGTGGAAATTTATTTTATTTTTTGATTACGCGAGAAAATGACTTAAGTAAATGACTAAAGCACGTCAAAAGGGGGTACGGAAAGTAAATGAAACAAAAATAAAAGTACGCGAAACAAATGAGGACCACTAAGGGTACATAGAATGAATTGAAAAGTTCGATTTCAGGAAATTACCGGTTGAAGACCGAAGAACGATGAAGAACAAACGAAGAACGTCGAAGAAAGGTTGAAAATCTTCGCGAAATCACCCACGGAAACGTTACGGAAGTGCCTCGGCTTGGATTTTCTTCACGGAAACAATTTTTTTCACTAATTTCAAGTGATCTCGAAATATCAGGAGGGCTAAATATTTTTCTCCTTCACTCCTACCCCTATTTATAGGAAAATAGGGGAGGAGCTTGCCACCCAGCTCACCCAGGCGAGCTAGGTTGCTTCCTCCAGAAGCAACCGCCTTCTGGAGGAACATACTGGAAGGCCCAAGTGGGCTTGGTTGCTATTTGCACCCCCATTTTTACTAAGTACACCCCCTTGCCTTTTTTGGTGATTCTTTTTCGTAATGTTACGAAACTTTACGAATTTCGTGATGACACTTGTTTTCTTTCCGTAAGGTTACGGAACCTTACGGGCCATGTAATGCTTTCGGAATGTTACGGAAACTCACGGATTGCGTAACAATACTTCCTTTTGATTTCCGGCATGTTACGGAATTTCACGGATTGCGTAACGATGCTTCCTTTTGATTTCCAGCATGTCTCGGAACTTCACGAATTGCCTAACGATGGGTGCCAAGTACCTTGAAGTGGTCAAACGAAAGTTGTATGCCAGCAAACAATGGTCCCCGGACGAAATTAGGGTGCAGAAGACGATGTTAGTCTCTGCATGCTATCATGCTTTGAGTCTTAGAGATAGCAAAAGAAAGTTTAAATGGATAACCACTCGGGTATCTCCGCATGTCACGTGACTCTAGTGTCAGTATGACAGAAATTGTCTGTGCGGAAGATGACGTAAATCTCCGCGTGTCAATGGGCTTGTTGGCCGCGATTGACAAAGGGTGCAGAAGACGATGTTAGTCTCTGCGCGCTATCATGCTTTGAGTCTTAGAGATAGCAAAAGAAAGTTTAAACGTATAACCACTCGGGTATCTCCGCATGTCACGTGACTCTAGTGTTAGTATGACAGAAATTGTGGGGCGGCCGACAAAAGCGAGGCTCTTGCTCCTACGTATCCTCAATGAGGAACTCTGACCTACGTAGTTCTGGATAACTTGTGAGACTAAAAATAGTCTCGGTGTTTTCTTCACTAAAATGCGAACATGCTTTAGAAAAGAGACAAAACTTCCAACTAATCAGAGCAACATATGCTTTTCGGATGAAAAACAATGTGTCTACCGGGGAAGGAGAGTATGCTGATGAAATTTTCTCATAACCATAAATGAGATTTTGGATGTTTAGCATTTCGCTTCTAAATGACCATTTAGAGGAAACACTGGGTTCAACAAAAATAGAAGAAAATCACTCAAAGTGTGTAAATCTCACACAGGTAAGTGTTTCATCCTAATTCTGAACCATAGATATGTCATGACTTGATTTTGCAAATCATTTCCTATCAAATCAAAGATTACATGCATGATCATGGATCAATAGGACTTTTCTTTGGTAATGGTTTTTTTTGGTGGGAACTTTAGCTTTGAGTGTTTTTCGCCTTTTCCTTTTCTGTTTTTGTTTAGTGTGAGGCGAACAAGTCACCGATGCACAGGATTTTGGTTGGCAATCAAAGGAAGAGGACCACTTCAGGTCGTGGTTTCCCTTTTTTTTTAACTTGGTAGTAACTCTGTATTTGTTCAGATGTTGTCTGGTCCAAAAGACCTTTCTGCATATTTCTTCTGTTTTCTTTTGATCCTTGATCGGGAATTTTCTTTCCTTTCTTTTTTTTTTGCTTTCTCTCAATCTTTGATTGGGAATTTTCTCTTTTTGCTTTCTTCCGATTCTTTGATCGAGAACTTTCTTTTCTTCATTTCTCTTCTTTTCTTTTTTTGTTTTCTTTTGAGGGAAAGGTTTATGATGAGTTGGGATTTTGGCTCAAGGCTTGCAGAACGGTTGGACATGATATATGTCAGGGTTTGGTTTGGTTCAGGGATAAAAGGGGATGTCCCACATTATTTCCATGACACAAATGCAACAATGATGATTTGGAAATTTTATGCAAAACTAGTCGTGCATGCACCTATGTGGACACTCAAGTGTCGAAAATTTTTTGGTCATGTGATGCTAGGGCTCATAATTCATTTTCTCTATTTTAGTCAACCCAGTATTTCCAAAATATGTTCTTTTATCAATTTGTGCATTCATCCGAGTCTATCTTGGGTGTTCGGAAAAACTTTCACAGCATTTACCCTTCAACTGTGTACACACATTTTTCAAAAACTGGTTATGATCAGTGAATTCTTTCAAAGAAAAGTTGGAAGTTATCTCTTCTCAAAAGCATGTTGGTTTTTCAGCTAGACAACTTATTTTTCTTTTTTCTCTTTTCATTTTTATCATGTGTTTATTTCTTTTCCTTGTTTGTTTTTGTTTTTTTTCTTTTCATGAGGTATTTTGCTACCTAAACATGTGTATATTTTTGTGAGGTATTTTTTGTTTACATACATGCATATCTAAGGTATCTTTCTACCTAAACATATATATATATATATATATATATATTGTGAGGTATGACTACCTCCCGAGCTTGTGCTTGTTTTATTTAAATTCCCAAGATCATGAGCAACTAGGTGTGTTCTACTATGACTTGAGAAACAAAAGTGATCAAATAACAAGCAGAGATTTAAAAGGTACTAGGTTGCCTCCTAGTAGCGCTTCTTTAATGTCTTGAGCTGAACGCCTTATGACTTGTCGGTCATGGACCTAGTACTTTGCTTACCTTTGGTTTTGGACTTGGTTGCCTATTGGTCGGTCATGTGTCGTAGGCAATACTCTAACCTTTTTGTGGATGAGCTGAGGGGCTCTGGAGGTGGCGGCGGTGCATTTGTTGCCTGTTACTGGCCATCCCCAGGCTTCTGTGGTGTTTCGCCTTGTGCCTGCCTGGGGGCGCAGTACCTCTTGATGAAAGCTCGATTAATAGAGGGCCTGATGACTTTGTTGGGGGTGACGGGCACTCTGTAGAACTGACAGAGGCCCGTAATCAGAGCTGGAAACCCCAGGACCCTGTTGGACTTCTTTGGGTCCACTGGGTGTCCTGCGGGCGTGATCCCTGCAAACAATAGATGACATCAGAAATCAGTTTGAACCATATGCATACTTACCTATGTCGCGCTGGCATGACCTTGCGGGGAGTACGGGCACCTTGTAGGACTGATAGAGGCTCGTAACCAAAGTTGGAAACCCCAGGACCCTGTTGGACTTCTCCGGGTCCACTAGGTGTCTTGTGGGCGCGACCCCTGCAAATAGCAGATGGCATTAGAAATCAGTTAGAAATAATGCATACCTACCTATGTCGGGACGGCACAGACCAACTGATACTTCCGCAGGGGGAGATCGGCATTACGGTCGCTGGGCAAAATGTTGTTAAGTAGCAACGTCATTTATATCTGTGTAAGAGTGGTCATGTTGGTGCGCATGATCCACACTCGTCTCTTTGTAGTGGCACGGGTGAAACCTTGCCCCGGAATGCACAGTAGTTGCGCGATAGCCTTCCTCTGGTTGTGCTCGCACAGTTGGCCCTCCTTTGAGATCAAGGGTGTGGCGTCCCTAAATAATGATTGGTTTAATAGTAATAAATTAAATAGTAGAAACCATGGGAATTTTTTTTTCTTTTTTTCTCTCTCTTTTTTTTCGCACTGTTATTCATTTTACGATAATTAAATTCAGAAGGAAAATAATCACTATAGAGTCCTGAATGGCCAGTTCACAACTCTATTCGGATTCATTTCTTTCTGATCACTCATAACCTCTAAACTATTTTGCCCTTTCAAAAATATACCAACCATCATTTTAGGTCGTCACGTGAAAAATAATAAGAAGCGGTCGGTAAACTCTTTTCAAATAAAGTTTGTTAACACTTCCTTTTCAAATAACAAGATTAAACATAATTACATTTATCATCTAAAACTGTCCAAAATATGGGAGTTTGCAAAATAACATAGTGACATCCAGAGCAAAGGTAACAACTATGGTGGCTTTAGCCACAATATATACAACCATCAAAATTTCTATACAATAGGTCTACCCACCCAAAAATCAAAAGAGTAAACCTAGCAATCTGAACTAGATACACCCACCCACAAAAAGTATGTACTCCTAGTCTAAGGAGCCGTCTGCTACAATGAAGAGTCGTCACTATTTGCTGTCCCTCCAGGGCTGCTCTCCTCTGTAGAGTCTGCCTCAGATGCTGACATAACATCCTTTGGAGAATCAACATCAGGGAGTGGGTCCTCATCATCCTCTGGGAAGTCAAGAGCATCCACAGCAGGTTTAGGAGGTAACTCCTCTGGGTCCTCTTTAAGATCTTCTTCAGAGGATGACACCTCTATCACTTGAACCAGCTCAACTAGTCGATATGGAGTAGGTGTAGGTAGTATCCACTCCACAGGCTGCTGAAGTGTGCGTGCTGGTTCCTCCAGATGTACTAATGAAGTAGCAGTGAGTCGAATTGTGCCACGGAATCGGCACCTCTCATTGCCTTCGAGGGTCTCCCAAACACCCTCTAGGCACTCCATTACCACGCGATCATGGATCAATTGCGTTGTCATCGCGATCTACAAGAGATAAAAGAAAGAGGGTAGACTCTTTCACAAGAAATCTAACTACAGGTAATAATACAATGTGTCCCATAACGGCTACGCATAGTCAAAATATCTTTTTCTAGGGATTTCCTCTCTGGTTATCGATTACCAAAGTATGTAATCGATTACCAGTGCCCAAAAACGAATTACACAGCCTTTACACATTGGAAACTAAAAATTACACTGTGTAATCGATTACACATAAATGGTAATACTTGTGCCCCATCACCCTGTGTAATCGATTACACCCAGCTAGTAATCGATTACCAGTGCCCTATCACCCTGTGTAATCGATTACACACCCTTGGTAATTGATTACCAGAGGCCATTTAACATCATGTCTCCACTTTTAAGCCCTGTAATCGATTACCCACGAATGGTAATCGATTACCAGAGGCTAATTTCCAGATACCACCCAAGATACATAGCTAGCCAGCCGCCACACAAGCCTCCTTGCTTTGTGGACTTTGTTCTTTTATTGGTTGACTGCCAGGAGCTTGCCTGTTTAGGTACATCACATGTTCTCACTAAATGACTATGCCCAGGTTGGGTCGGGATTAGCCAAGCTTGGTTTTGGGCAATAGCACCCCACCTGACGTCCCCAAGGTCTCTTGACCCCCGCGACATATCTCCAGGTACCACTCTGTGGTCAACAAACTTAAGTAGGAAGACTGACTCTTCCACGCTTTCTCACATCAAGCTTAGTGGATTATGGGGCACCCATCATATGCGGTACTAGGTGGCGATCGGGTGATGGCGCAAATCAACTCTCTCATTCCCACAAGTCAAACACAAGCATACCATCCCCAGTTGCCCACCTTTAACTTGAGCTCACGCACTCCTACATAGCCCTTATCCTCGCTCCTCTCAGCACCGGGTCCCCATCAACCCCTCCAAGCTTTCACAATATCCAAACAATTCGATTTGATTTACCATGACACTTCCCTAACCAAGAAAACAGAGTAGAGGCAGAAAACTTTGCCCAAAACTCATTCAAATTCCACAGCTTTCCTTACTCATATACCCCAATAACATTCTCTTCGTTCCGATTCGTTAACCATTGGATTAACTTGAAAATTTTACTGGAGGTTCCTAGTACATAAATCTACATTTTGACCGTTGGGATCTGCTAGAAAATGCCTGGAACCCGAGATGTACTACTCTTCCCATGACTAACAATGCACAACCATTTTCTGCACTGTATAAAAAAACTGCTGCACAATTTTGACAGCATTTTTCTGCATAATATGGAAGATTTCGAAATCCAACTTGCCCACATCCAATTTTTCTCAAATTGGATCCTACAAGTCCTAAATCATGTATAAATCATACTTAAACCAAAGACAAACTTCAGACCAAGGCAAATCAAAATATAGGTATCCAAAACCCATCAATTTAGTGAATTCTCAAGGTTTGGAAGGTGAAAATGAGAATTGGGTAATTTTGGGGTAAACTCTCATCTCAATCAAGTCTATAACATTGATTTAGACTTGCTCAAACTGGTTTTAAGGTGAAAACTCCACCGATTCAAAATTTGACCTCTCAACACCCAATTTACCCTAGAAATGCCTCTTTTCTTTCACATTTGTCACTCATTTTTCTCATTTGCTTTGTCCAAGCTTTCCTACAAGTCCTAATTGACATTCTAAACTAGAATCAACCCACTTTAGACTCCAATTTCCACTAACCCCAAATTTGGATTTTCTAACCCTCAAAATCTCACACTTTTCCACTCACAACACTACCATTCTCACATTTAACCCTAGGTTAACTCTCCCTATCATCTCTACCAGTTTTCCATCAACATTTTCAGCATACAAATATCACAAAGCATCATCATAAAACCCTAAATCAGAATGGGTAATTTGGCTCACATCATACATGTCAAGTTTAGCATGATTTCAACAAATTTCTTCACAAATAACTACCCTAAGGCAAAAACCTAGTAGAACTACCCATCATAGCTCCCAAAAACCCAACACCCACGAATTTCATGTGAGAAGAAGTCCACCCATACCTGAAACTCGAAGTCCCACAATGTAGAGGTGTGCTCCAAGACTCTGAAAATAGCTTCTCCTTGCAACTTGGAGTAGAAATGAGAAGGAATTTGAAGCTTCAATGGACAACAATGGTGGAGAAGAAGGAAGATGAAAAGCAACGTGGAAAGAGAGGAAAAACTTTTTGAAATTTCTGAATGAAGAGAGAGAAGATTTTGGGCTGTTTTTAAAGAAATGATTTTCTTTTCTTTTCTTTTTCCTTTTCTTTTCTAAAAGCACTTGCCACATGTCCCATTTTAAGTGGAGCAAAAAGAGGCCCACCTTTTTCCTTTGATTTGACTTCATACTTAGCCACAAAGGAGAAAAAATTTGACCTTTTGGATGCTGAAATTCTGCCTCGGTTTGCATGCCGCCTCTCTGGTTCCAGTTCCTCGCATTTCTCTGCACTCGTCGGGGTCCGTTTTCGAAAGTAGACAATATATATATCAAAACGCTCAGAATGAGACCCTGAGCGTGGTTCAGAGGTTGGTTTTGTTAAATTTTAAGTTGCACGCAAAATGATAATTTTTAGACTAATTAATTGAAGATTAATCTATAACTGTCCAGTTATGGATTACTCTTCGCTAATTAGTCTAACACGCGTATTTCTCTCCCAATGTACATACTTCTACCAAGAATATACATATATATACACTGAGTAATACATATATATATATATATATATATATATATATATATATATAATTTTTTAAAATGTAACGCTTACAAAATTTCGAGTAGAAATTCTAGGATGTCACAAAGGGGTGGCCCAGGAAAAAGAATGGTTGAAGGGAAATTACTGGTCCCTTAACCGGGAGCCCAATTCTTGGTTAAGCATTAAGGGCAGAGGACCTTAAATCCTCTTAAGGTGTTGTCATACCCTAATTTCGTCCGGGGACTATTGTTTGATGGCATGCAACCTTTGGTTGACCGCTTCGAGGTACTTGGCACCCTTTGTTGCACAATACGTGAAGTTCCGAGACATGCCGGAAGTCAAAAGGAAGAATTGTTACGCAATCCGTGAAATTCTGTAACGTGTCGGAAATCAAAAGGAAGTGTTGTTGTGCAATCTGTGAGTTTTCGTAACATTCCGAAAGCTAAAAAAAGAGTAATTACATGATTCGTGAGGTTTCGTAACCTTACGGAAAGAAAACAAGTATTGTTACGAAATTCATAAAGTTTCGTAACGTTACGGAAAAAGAATCACCAAAAAAAGAAAATAGGGTGTATTTAGTAAAAAAGGGGGTGCAAATAGCAACCAGGCCCATTTGGGCCTTCTAGATTCTTCCTCTAGAAGGCGGTTGCTTTTGGAGGAAGCAACCTGGCTCGCCTGGGCGAGCTGGGTGGCAAGCTCCTCCCCTATTTTGCTATAAATAAGGGGAGGAGTGAAGAAGGAAGGGGTTCAACCTTCTTGGCACTTCGCATTCACTTGAAATCAGTGAAGAAAATCCAAGCCGAGGCGCTTTCGTAACGTTTCCGTGGGTGATTTCGCGAAGATTTTCAACAATTCTTCGTCATTTATCGTTCATTTTTCGTCATTCTTGTGTCTTCAACCGGTAAGTTACCAGAATCGAACTTTTCAATTCACTCTATGTACCCGTGGTGGTCCTCATTTGTTTCGTGTACTTTTATTCTCGTTTCATTTACTTTCCGTACCCCCTTTTGACATGCTTCAGTCATTTACTTAAGTCATCTTCTCGCCTAATCAAAAAATAAAATAAAATTCCACTTATCATTTGATTTGTAATATCCGTTAATTTCTGTTAAAATGAAATCCGACCGTTCGGTCATGTCGTAACCACGTTGAAAACCAAAAAGAGGTAAAATAATAATATAATAATAAAAAAACATCTTTTAGTAAAATAAACTAAAAAAATCAATCGGACGTTTCTCTTTGGGATTCCTCTTTCTTAATTGAATTGACTAATAACTAAAGTGAAACTAAGGCTAAAATCAATTCGCAAAGTCAAGCTCATCCACAAAAAATCACTAAAAAGGATTTGAAGGGTCAATACCTCAGTTTTTCTTACCAAGTAAAATGGATCATTTTTAAGGTCAACCGCCTTAAAAAGACCACATTCCAAGTAAAAAGAATCGCTTGATTCACCCTTAAGAAAGAACTACGTAGGTCTGATTTCCTCTTCGATGGAGGGTACGTAGAAGCAAGAGCCCCGCTTTTGTCGACCTCAAAAATAAAAAAGGAAATAAAAGTTTAGATACACAATTTCATACTGTCATACCCTAATTTCGTCCGGGGATTATTACTTGATGACGTGCAATGAATGAAGTCCCGAGACGTCTCAGAAATCGAAAGGAAGCAGGCTTGCGTGATTAGTGAAATTCCGTAATGTGGCGGAAATCGAAAAGAGGTGTTTTTGCGCAATCCGTGAGTCTCCGTAACTTCTTCGAAAGCTAAAAAAGAATAAACACATAATCCGTAAGGATTCGTAACCTTGCGGAAAGAAAATAAGTATCGTTACGAAATTCGTAAAGTTTCGTAACGTTACGGAAAAAGAATTACAAAAAAATAGAAAGGGAGACGCATTTAGTAAATAGGGGGTGTAAATAGCAACCAGGCCCACTTGGGCCCTCCAGAAGATTCCTCCAGAAGCTGTTGCTTCTGGAGGAAGCAACCTTGCTCGCCTGGGCGAGCTAGGTGGCAAGCTTCTCCCCTATTTTGCTATAAATAGGGGGAGAAGTGAAAAAGAAAAGGGTTCAGCCCCTTAGGCACTTCTCTCTCTTTCGAATTTGTTGAGGAAAATTAGTTCCGTGAAGAAAATCCAAGCCGAGGCGCTTCCGTAACGTTTCCGTAACGTTTCCGTGAGTAATTACGCGAAGATTCTCGACCATTCTTTAAAGATTCATCGTTCGTTCTTCGTTTTCTTCAGTCTTCAACGGGTAAGTACCTCAAACCAAGCTTTTCAATTCACTCTATGTACCCGTGGTAGTCCACATTTTGTTTCATGTATTTTTATTCTCGTTTTCATTTACTTTTTATACCCCCTTTTGACGTGCTTAAGCCATTTATTTAAGTCATTTCTCGCTTAATCTAAAAATAAAGTAAATTTCCACCGATCGTTTGAATTACATCATCCGTTAATTTTGGTTAAAATGAATTCCGACCGTTCGGTCGTGCCGTAACCACGTTGGAAATCAAAAAAGAGGTAAAATAATAATATAATAATCAAAAAATACCTTTTAGTAAAATAAAAGCGAAAGATCAATCGGACGTTTTCTCTTTGGGATTTCTCATTCTTAATTGAATTGACTAAATAACTAAAGTGAAATTAAGGCTAAAATCAACTCGCCTAGTCAAGCTCGTCCACAAAAATAGGATTTTGAAAGTTTATCATTTCAGTTTCTTACCAAGTAAAATGGATCATTTTTAAGGTCCAACGCCTTAAAATGATCACCTTTCAAGTAAAAAGAATCACTTGATTCACGCATAAGAAAGAACTACGTAGGTCTGATTTCCTCTCCAAAGGAGGATACGTAGGAGCAAAAGCCCCGCTTTTGTCGACCTCAAAAAATAAAACGAAATAAAAGTTAAGATAACACAATTCCACAAATTCTAAAAAATAGGTTGTTGTCCTTTGGGACAGACGTAAGAGGTGCTAATACCTTCCTCAAGCGTAAACACAACTCCCGAACTTAGAATTTTCATTTTGACGAGTTTCCTTCAGTTTTCCCGACGTTTTCCACAAATAAACGTTGGTGGCGACTCCGCGCATCTTTCCTCCGTTGGAAAGCGCACCCGTGAGCCTCGCCCTCGCTCGCCCGCAAAAGGGCACATTGCGACAGTTGGCGACTCCACTGGGGACCTTTTGTGAGTTAGGCCTATTTTAGGAATTGTGGAATTGTGAAACTTCGTGTGTGCATTTGTTGATTTGTGTAAAATGTAAATAAACTGTTGTCTATTTCGCATTCTTTACACTGCATTCTAAGCACCCACAGGTTTGAGTAAAAAAGGGTGCCCTACACCCAGGTTCATGGGAATTTAAGGAGTGGAGGTGAATCTATCATCATGCTAGGTCTCCGACTTGCTTGATAACAGTGAAACCTCGTCTAGAGCTTTCTCTCTTTATAATGTGTTGTCGCTGGTATTCCATACCGCCACAACATTATTATCTTCAGTGATGATACCTCTAGAAAATAGCCGTGTGAGTTATGAATTGTTGGGGAGTAGTTATTAGGGACCCCTAGATATTGTCCTAGGTTCCCAAATAGGGGCAAAGAGCAAACACGCTCCGTGCCATTCGTTCTCATGCATTTTTGGTAAATAGCACTAGTTTATATTTTGCTAGTGATGTTTGGTTTCTTTGGATTAATACGTAACCTTTTTAATGCTACGTTGAGGCGCCGTCATGCCCAAAACGTAGCATTAAAATTGGATCTCTGTGGTCTCGTATGTGTGAATTACCCCTTTGTGTTGTTTTCTTTCCGTTTCATGCATATGCATTGCATCATTCATGTCGGAGTCTTAATCCACCCCTTTTTTAGGTAAAATGATGGGGACAAATCAAAACGGCAAAAGGTTTTATCAAGTCAAGGTTAAAGGTCTAGATGTCACTAGCCTCAAGGAATTGGGACGATTGATGGGACCCCTCCAAAGGCAAGCCTTCCGCAAAGTTTACGGGAAGATTCTAGATTTGACCGTAGCGGAGGTATTTACGGAAGCCGTCGTATCCCTCGCCCAATACTACGACCAGCCGTTGAGGTGTTTCACGTTCGAGGACTTCCAAATGGTGCCAACTATTGAGGAGTTTGAAGAGATATTAGGATGCCCTCTTGGGGGGAGAAAACCGTATCTTTTCTCCGGCTTTCTTCCTTCCTTGAACAAGGTTGCGGCTGTGATTGGAGATTCAGCAAAAGAGTTGGATCGCACGAACCAAACTCGAAATGGCGTAGTGGGCTTGCCTCGGAAATACTTGGAAGGAAAGGCAAGGGATATGGCGAGCCAAGAGAAGTGGGGCCCGTTTGCGGATGTTTTAGCTTTGCTGATTTTTGGGGTTGTCCTCTTTCCGAACGTTGACGGCTTGGTAGACTTAGCCGCCATTGATGCTTTCCTCGCATATCACCATAGCAAGGAAAGTCCAGTGGTGGCCATCTTGGCAGATTTGTTCGACACCTTTGACCGGAGGTGCGAGAAAAACAGTGCACGGATTGTCTGTTGTTTACCCGCTCTCTGTGTATGGTTGATTTCACACCTTTTCCGACAAGACACGAGACACCCGTGTCCGCTTCAAAGCTATCGCTCGTGCGCCGAAAAAGGGAGAGTCATTTGGGACCAACATTTGGTCGGGATAGGGGGCAGCACGATCAGTTGGTTTCCTCGTTGGAAGGAAGGCAAGGAAGAAGTTCTTTTCTTGTGTGGGGACTATCCTAGTGTTCCACTGATAGGGACTAGGGGTTGTATTAATTATAATCCCGCACTCGCCATAAGACAGCTAGGGTATCCCATGAGGGGAGCGCCAACCGAAGAAAGTCTCTCGCCTTTCCTTGTGAGGGATCTAGGCGCGCAAGGTCTCAAGGTTATACAAAGAATCCACAAGGCGTGGAGGAGTCCGTTGAGGAAAGACAAGGAGCTTAAGGGCATCCGAAACGGCGTCATTGGAGGTTATCATGGATGGCTAAGAATTCACACGCGGGGCTTAGGTTGGCTCTCCAAATTGAAAGTTGTCGATGAGGAGAAATTCGAAGCTCCGGAGGAAGATGAAGAAGTCCGAGCTCTAAAGTTAGAGCTAGGGAAGGCGAGACTTACCAAGGAGAAGTTTAAATCAGCTGCTACACACATCCGGAAGGAGTGCACCGAGTTACAAGAGGAAAACGCGGCCACTGCAAGAGCTCTTGAACAAGAAACCAAAAGGGCCCGCAAGGAGGAACATGGCTGAGAAAAATTTCGAGGAGCATTGTGGGGTAGCAACAATGAGCTCAAGCTCCGAAGAGAGGAGAGAGATCGGTCACGGGTGCATGGCATGATCTTAAAAGAAGAGTTAGTTGCTTGCGCGAGGTCCAAAAGGAGTTTGGCTCAACACTTGGAAGCCACGGAGCAAAGCATGCTAGCCATCATAGGGCAATACAAGGAAGAATTGAACCAGTCCATGGCCCATGAACAAAAGCTAGTGGAGGATTTTGCACAAGTGTATGCCGAAAAAGAAGCAAGAGGGAGGGTGATTGATACGCTGCATCAAGAAGCGACTATGTGGATGGATAGATTCGCCTTGACCTTGAATGGAAGTCAAGACCTCCCGCGTCTATTAGCCAAAGCAAAAGCCATGGCCGAAGTGGGTACTGCCCCCGAGGAGATTCATGGGCTAATCAATTACTGTCAACACATGATAGATTTGATGGCCCATATAATTAGGAATCGTTAGGTTCTTTTGTAACACCTTTGTATAATCTTGGCTAGATGAAAGCTTTGTTCTTTTTATAAAATGAGAAGTTTTGGACTCATTACGTTATCTAAAAATCTTGGGGTGGATCCAAGTGCTCCGATCATCTATTTGCATACCCATGTTTTGGTGGCATACTCACCGTTGTTTATTTCTTTAGGAATTTCATCATAACTAAGAAAACACCAAGGCACCCCTATAACACTCGATCCAGAAAAATGGATAATGAAGAGGGCGTGCAGGAACAGATGAAGGCCGATCTATCGGCCTTAAAAGATCAAATGGCTTCCATCTCGGAGGTCATGTTAAAACTCCAGAAAACCATAGAGGATAAAGCCACCGCAACCGCCTCCAGTACAGTTAGGGAAGCGGAGCCGGTGCTGCAGCCCGCCTTGAATCCGGGCCTAGACAGAAACACGGCCGTGTTTGGTCGAAGGTATAGTCCGCAAGCTTATCCTTATGGCCTGCCTCCGGACTTCACCCCCCGTGCCACTCCGGAAGTTTTAAGCCAAGCCCCTACTTTTGAGGGGCAACTCCCACCTTATGAAGACTATCCCGAGCAAGACGATGGGGAGGGAGATACCCATCTTGGCCCCCTGCTCCACCTCAAAGATCCATCCCCGCATGAACTACCCCAGCCGAACATAATCCGCCATATCCCGGCCTCACCCACACCCGTAAAAGAATATGTTCCCTTCGCGGAAGATAAGGGAAAGATTGAGGCGCTTGAAGAGAGGTTAAGAGCAGTCGAGGGCCTCGGTAATTACGCATTCTTGGATTTGGCAGATTTATATCTTGTGCCCAACATCGTCATCCCTCCCAAGTTCAAAGTACCAGACTTTGATAAGTACAAAGGGACGACATGTCCAAAAGGGCATCTCCGGATGTATTGCCGGAAGATGGGGGCGTATTCTGCGGACGAAAAGTTGTTGGTCCATTTCTTTCAAGACAGCTTGGCCGGAGCAGCTGTAGCATGGTATACCAATCTGGAAGCTTCCCAGATCCGATCATGGAAGGACTTGGCAACTGCCTTCATTAGGCAGTACCAGTACAATACGGACATGGCTCCCGGTCGGAACCAACTTTAGGGTATGACTAAACGAGAGCATGAGTCCATTAAGGAATATGCCCAGAGATGGAGAGATCTCCCAGCCCAAGTCGTACCGCCCATGACGGAAAGGGAGATGATCACAATTATGGTAGATACGTTACCCACATTCTACTATGAAAAGCTGATAGGCTACATGCCAGCTAACTTTGCGGATCTCGTCTTTGTCGGGGAAAGGATTGAATCCAGGCTACGAAAAGGCAAGTTTGAATATGCTGCCAATATGGCCCCCAACAACAACATAAGAGCCCCAGTAGTGGGCGCGAGGAAAAAGGAAGGAGATGCCCACGCAGTCACCACCGCCCTAACATGGATGAAAGCACCCCAAAATATCCAAAGCTCATACCAGCCCAATCCCCCAAATTTTTTAATCCGAGCCGGGAACTCCCTCCCGACTCAAGTAAAAGGACCACCCGCGGCAGAAAGAGCGCCGGCCCAACGCACAGCTCCAGCCGCACCCCGGCCAATTAATAATACAGCCCCCGGCGCGACCTATAAATATGCACAGCACCCGAAAGACAACTTCCCTCCTATTCCCATGGCATATTCCGAGTTATGGCCTTCATTATTGGAGAATCATTTGGTGGTGGCCATACCCGGGAAGGTTCTCCAGCCACCCTACCCCAAGTGGTATGATCTGGGTGCCAAGTGTGTGTACCATAGTGGAGTTCCCGGACATAATATTGACTCCTGCATCATGTTCAAGTATAAAGTGCAGCATTTGATTAGTGTCGGCTGGCTAGCGTTTCAGGAAGAAGGTCCAAATGTTAAAACCAACCCGCTAGCTAGTCATGGAGGTGCTAGCGTGAACACCGTCGAAGAGGACGGGCCATCACGGACAAAGAGGTTGGGAGACGTGGCTACTTCTAGACGCTTCATCTATCAATCACTGCAAGCGGCGTGCATGGTCTCCCGAGGTGGAGATGAAAGGGACGAATGTTTGTTTCACCTCGGGGAGTCGCATGACATGGAAACCTATCCCGTGGTGGAAGAATTGCTTCAGCGGCTCATGGATTGCTGGCAGCTTGAAGTGTTCATAGGAGGGAAGGAAGAACCACAAATTTGCATGCAGTCGGAAGAGAAGAAGGTTCCTCTAACCCCCAAGGCCCTAGTGATATGTTTTACTAGGAAAAGGATCGGCTCCACACCCATATACCCGCGGGCGGCGCCCAAGCCAACGCCATTTGCATATCAAAGTAATAAGGCCGTTCCATGGAAGTATACCCCTCCCGCATCCAGCGAAAGAGTTGCAACCGAAGTTGACTCCCTATCAGCTAAGGTAACCACCATCACCGGCCTCAGTGGCATAACCCACAGTGGTAGGGTGTTCGCTTCCCCTCACCCGGCGGATTTGCCCTCCAAAGGGAAGGCGCCCATGGTCCAAGAGCCCGCAGACATAGCCACCCCCTCGAAGGAAGTAGATCCTCCCGTGGCAAGAGGAGCCGAAAAGAAAGAAGGTCTTCAAGGAAAAACAGTGACTTTGGAAGAGGCCCATGAGTTCCTCCGCCTCATCCAACAAAGCGAGTTTAAGGTAGTCGAGCAATTGAACAAAACTCTAGCAAGGATCTCCTTGCTTGAACTACTCATAAACTATGAGCCTCACCGTGCGCTGCTGATACAGGTCCTTAACGATGCGCATGTAGCACATGATATCTCAGTGGAGGGTTTCGAAGGCATCGTTAATCATATAACCACCAACAACTACATCGCGTTTGCGGAAGAAGAGATTCCCGTTGAGGGGAGAGGACACAACAAGGCTCTACATGTGTCGGTGAGATGTATGGACCACGTTGTCGCAAAGGTACTTATCGACAATGGATCGAGTTTAAATGTAATGCCGAAGACCACTTTGGAAAAGCTTCCTTTTAGTGCGTCACATTTAAAGCCGAGCTCGATGGTGGTGCGAGCCTTTGATGGTACTCGGCGGGAAGTAATGGGGGAAATCGACATTCCCATTCAGATAGGCCCCCACACTTGCAATGTGGTATTTCAAGTAATGGATATAAATCCTACCTATAGCTGCCTCTTGGGAAGACCGTGGATTCATGCCCTGGGAGTGGTCCCTTCAACGCTTCACCAGAAATTGAAGTTCGTAGTGGGTGGACTCTTAGTGATAGTGTCGGGTGAAGAAGACATGTTAGTGAGCTGCCCTTCCTTCGCACCATACGTAGAAGCGGTGGAAGAATCATTGGAAACGGCTTTCCAATCCTTTGAGGTGGTGAGCTGTACCTCGGTGGAACCAAGTCCGTCGCTACCTTCTCTCTCCAAAGCGGCCATAATGGTGGCGCGTGTTATGCTCAGGAATGGATTTGAGCCCGGAATGGGTCTAGGCAAGGATTGCCTCGGGAATGCTGACGTGGTCGATATCAAAGGAAATCCATACAAGTATGGATTAGGGTACGAACCCGGGATGCCGGGGAGGAGGAACGTGCCGTCAAGGTTTCGGGCGGATAGGGTATGGCCCGGCCGTATTAGCCAGTGTTTCACCAGTGCTGGAATGGCGTCCGAGGAGGAGGTGGCCGCAATAGAAGAGGAGTTCCCTCAAGACCCACCAAGTTTTGTGCAACCATGCCACCCCGATTCCCAAGTGGGGAACTGGCGCGTGATAAGCCAGTCACAAGTCTATACCGCTGATTCAATGTAATTAGAGCCTATAGATTTCCGTTCTCTTTTGTTTTGTGAAACCTACCTTATTAAATAAACAAAGAGATCTTGATGGAAGCTTGCTTGTGGGGCTTCTATGGAGGCTGGATCTTTGAGCTTCAATGGGGTCCTTTAATGGTGATTTTTCACCATGGAGATGCAGCGGAAGACAAAGGAAAAGAGGTGAGAGGAGGCGCCATCCATTATGGAATAAGCCATGGAGGAAGGAGCTTCACCACCAAGATGAGCCTTGGATAAGAAGCTTGGAAAGATGCTTCAATGGAGGAAAAGAAAGAGGGAGGGAAAGAAAGAGGGGGGAGCACAAAATTGAAGGAATAAAAGAGGGAGAGAAGTGGAACTTTGAAGTATGTCTCACAAGACTCTCATTCATCAAAGTTACAACAAGTGTTACACATGCTTCTATTTATAGACTAGGTAGCTTCCTTGAGAAGCTTTCTTGAGAAAACTTCCTTGAGAAGCTTCTTTGAGAAAACTTCCTTGAGAAGCTAGAGCTTAGCTACACACACCCCTCTCATAACTAAGCTCACTTCCTTAAGAAGCTTCCTTAAGAAGATTCCTTAAGAAGCTAGAGCTTAGCTACACACACCTCTATAATAGCTAAGCTCACCTCCTTGAGATGAGAAGCTAGAGCTTAGCTACACACCCCCTATAATAGCTAAGCTCACCCCCATGACAAAAAACATGAAAATAACAAAATAAAGTCCTTATTACAAAGACAACTCAAAATGCCCCGAAATACAAGGCTAAAACCCTATACTACTAGAATGGCCAAAATACAAGGCCTAGACGAAGGAATAACCTATTCTAATATTTACAAAGATAAGCGGGCTCATACTTAGCCCATGGGCTCGAAATCTACCCTAAGGCTCATGAGAACCCTAGGGCCTTTCCTTGGATCTCTAGCCCAATCTACTTGGAGTCTTCTAGCCAATGCCCTTGCGGGGTAGGATTGCATCATTCCCTCCACCTTGGAAAGGATTTGACCTCAAATCCCGAGTTTCATCATACTCTGGGCTCCTTCCCTCAACACCTGTAAAAAGAACAAAAACACATGTATTAGTGGTGTTTGGTATGTTGAAGTAAGGTAAGGTCTGAAAACCCATTTCCTGGGCATCTTCCCATGAAGGAACATGGTTTCTCACCAACTCAATGAGTGGTGCTACAAGTATAGAAAAATATGGGACAAACATTTTGTAAAAGTTTGTTAAGTCATGGAAGCCCCAAATTTTTCTTATACTTGGTGGAGTGAGCCACTCAGGAATGACCTTTATTCTCTTAGGGTTCATGGGAACCCGTTGATCACTATTTGAAAAATTAAGAAAAGTAACGCAATATAACATACCTTTTTCTGTATTTTCATATTGATTATTCCTACCAAAAAGTATGACAAACCTAAGGTGTCCCATATGAGTACCTAAGTTTGTATTGAAACTAAAAATAAGAACAAACCTACCTAATGGGTCCCTATGTACACACACCATGAAGATGTTAGGTGTACGAGTGATTTTACAAAAGAGGGTTGCACCACTCAAAACATTCATCATACCACCTATTTTAGGGACTTGGTGCCTAATAATACCTATTTTGGGCACCAAAAAAGCACAAGGATTTAAGCTCTTGCGAACCAAACCCTCATCCAACAACTTCTTTACTTGAGGAATAAACTCAAGCCCAAGAGGTGTGGCAATGCTAGCAAGTGTCTTTTTACAAAAGAGAAAATGTGGAGGTTGTCTAAGAGGGAAAGTTTCTTTAATGTTTGTCTTTATTGTAAAATGAGTTTCCTTCTTAGCTAACCTCTTGGAGGAGACACTTACCTCCTTACACTTCTCTTTAACCACTAATGGTTGTCCATCTTCTTGGGGGTAGATTTCTTCACTAGATTCTTCCCCTTTTGCTTCTTCACTTTCACTAGAGGAAGGTGAAGTAGTAGCCTCATCTTGGCTACTATAAATGTCTTGTCCCCTCATAATCATGGTTTTTGTGGTGGGGCATTGAGAAGTAATGTGTCCTCTTCCAAGACATTTAAAGCACTTTATAGAGCTAGTTTTCTCTTGCATACTAGCCTTAGGGGCTTGCTTTTCTATTGCCTTCCCCTTATCATCTTTGGGCATAGAAGGTGTCACCCCTAAGATGCCTTGACCTTGGTCTTTCTTTGGATAAGAGTGAGAGCCATAAGATTTTGAAGTAGACTTCTTTTTAAGTTGTTGCTTTACCCTTATTTCCCAATCTAAGTTAGCCTCTACATTGTCCTTCCCATGGAAGTATGAGAGGCTAATGTTAGCCTCTTGAGGCTTTCTTTCCTTTTCTCTTCTATGGGAGTGAGGTCTAAGATGTGACCTATGTCTTCCTTCGTAATAGTCACGAAGTTCTTCACTTAGGCTCTTGCAAGAGTTATGACTACTATAGGAGGCATATTTTTCTCTTTTCATTTCTTTCATTATTTTTCTTCTTTCTTCCTCTCTTATTTTCTTTCTTTCATCTTGACTTATTTCTTCCACTCTTTTTTTTCCTTTTTCTTTTCTCTCTTGTTTTTCTTTCCATAACTTGAGGGAACTCAACTCATCTAAGATTCTAGATAAAGGGTCTTTATGACTAGTACCCTCACCATTAACACTAGATGAATGATGACTCATGTTGGTTCCTAAGTTGTGGTTCTTTCTTGTTGGAGGTTTGAAAACAAAAGGTAAAAGAAACTATGGTTGAAACTAGCCAAATAAACACTTAAAGAGGTGTGAAAGATAAGGTAAAAAAACTAATTGGTAAAATGCAAGCTATCTAGGCGGTTTGACAATGGAAGGTAAAAGAAATAAGCTATGAAAGTAAGCAAGAAATGTAAACTAGGTGAATCCTAAGAGTTTTTGGATGACCACATTCAAGGTTCCCAACAAAACACTCACTATCCTAAGTAAAAATTGCCTAAAATTATTACACACAAATGGAAGTTTGGTAACCTATTGGAGGCTCCCAACACACTTCCAATGAAAGGCCTTTTTGTTTCAAAAACTTGAAAGCAATGAAGGTAAGTAAATTGCAAATTACAAAATTACAAAACGGTCCTCAATTTTGGTGGTTGTTCTCTCTTTGGTGATTCACTCAATTTGGAGTGCTTCTTAGTCCAATAGCTCTTAAGGCGGTTGGCCCCTTGCTTCTGGACTGAAATTCTTCAAGGGATGGCACCAATCCTCCTTCCAATTCCCTATATGGCAACCCACAAACAAGGAAACAAAGAGACAAGCAATAACCAAAGACCAAAAAAAATGAAATGAAAGCTAAACCAATGGAGTTTTAACAAGACAATTTTTCAAGGATTATTCAACAATTAAAGCAATGAAAAGGACATAGAAGCAAGCTAGGACTCAAAGAGAAACTTAGAATGGCTCTAGAGTAGAGTAAAAAAACTGAAAAAAAAAAGACTCAACAAAACTCTAGCTTTGGCACTTGTCTTCACACTAATTTTGAATTGAAATTTCCAATTATAGAATAAATGTTGAGCCAAAACAACAAGCACCCTTCCTTTTCACCTTTTTTTTCTGGATACTGATTTTCCTGCCAACTTGTGCGATTTTTCGTATTTTTTCCTTTTATTCAAATCACTTTTTTACTTTTTTATAACTTTTTTCCAGATGTCTAGAAAATTCAGTAAAAATTTCAGCTCAAAATTCGAAGTAACCAATTCTCAGTAATTTTTACAAGTTTGTATGTCCAAGCTGCCAGCACCAGCGATTTGTTTCTTTAAGCATGGTATATTGATTGCCTTGGGCTTACTTTCAACCTTCCTATGTATGTTGAACTCACTAGGATTGTTTACCACAGTTTTCGGAGTTCAATATTAACTTAGGATCAACATTTCAGCCAGCAATTCAATCACCAAAACTCAAATTCACAATAGACACAATCATAAAGAAACCTAAAAGTTCAAGAAAAGGTTCACAATCAAAGACTCTCTAAGAATTTTGCATGAACATGTTAAGGACTAATTAACATGAAAGATTTGACTCAAATCAAATAATAGGCTAAAAGAATTTCATACACTCATGAACAAATGAGTTAGACAAAGAAACAAGAAAATAAAATTCAGCACAACATAAGAAATCTTATGTGACAAGTTTCATGACTAGACATGACTTCTATGACAAAACTACAATAGGTGAACAAGTCACTCTAGATTTTTGAGGTTTTCTTCTACTTTAATATTTTTGTAAGAATTTTATGGTTTAGGTTTCAGCCACAAAAAAAATAACAAGACAAAACTCAAAGGAACCTAAACTCAACACAATTCATGGTTCAAGAACAAGAACAAGAAATTTGAACCATAGAAAATCAAATCTAGCTTCTATAGCAAGTTTAATAGGTGGAAACTCTAAAGAATCATGTTAACAACATTTAGAACAAGACATGTGAGGAGATACATGGAGAAAAATGAAGAAACAACAATGGAAGAGAAGGTAAAGAAAAAAAATTAATGGAGGTTTAAGGAGCACCTACTTGAAGCTCTTGTGCTCTGATTACCACTTGATGGAAGCTTGCTTGTGGGGCTTCTATGGAGGCTGGATCTTTGAGCTTCAATGGGGTCCTTTAATGGTGATTTTTCACCATGGAGATGCAGCGGAAGACAAAGGAAAAGAGGTGAGAGGAGGCGCCATCCATTATGGAATAAGCCATGGAGGAAGGAGCTTCACCACCAAGATGAGCCTTGGATAAGAAGCTTGGAAAGATGCTTCAATGGAGGGAGAGAAGTGGAACTTTGAAGTATGTCTCACAAGACTCTCATTCATCAAAGTTACAACAAGTGTTACACATGATTCTATTTATAGACTAGGTAGCTTCCTTGAGAAGCTTTCTTGAGAAAACTTCCTTGAGAAGCTTCTTTGAGAAAACTTCCTTGAGAAGCTAGAGCTTAGCTACACACACCCCTCTCATAACTAAGCTCACCTCCTTGAGAAGCTTCCTTAAGAAGATTCCTTAAGAAGCTAGAGCTTAGCTACACACACCTCTATAATAGCTAAGCTCACCTCCTTGAGATGAGAAGCTAGAGCTTAGCTACACACCCCCTATAATAGCTAAGCTCACCCCCATGACAAAAAACATGCAAATAACAAAATAAAGTCCTTATTACAAAGACAACTCAAAATGCCCCGAAATACAAGGCTAAAACCCTATACTACTAGAATGGCCAAAATACAAGGCCTAGACGAAGGAATAACCTATTCTAATATTTACAAAGATAAGCGGGCTCATACTTAGCCCATGGGCTCAAAATCTACCCTAAGGCTCATGAGAACCCTAGGGCCTTTCCTTGGATCTCTAGCCCAATCTACTTGGAGTCTTCTAGCCAATGCCCTTGCGGGGTAGGATTGCATCAGATCTTGTTTCATCTGTTCTTGCAGTACCACCCTTTCTCATATCATTTTGCATGTTTTTGTTTCTTTTGTCTTGTTTGGTATAGATATGAGGGTCGATTCTTTGAGGATCCTAACGACGAGGGTTTGACAATCGATTTCGATCGAGATATAAGCCAAACGATAAATGAGGAAGAGGAAGAGGACGTCCTGTCACCAGAATTGGAGAGGTTGGTCGCTCAGGAAGAACGTGAAATGAAGCCTCACCAAGAAGAAACCGAATTAGTAAACTTGGGGACCACGGAGGAAAAGAAAGAAGTGAAGGTAGGAATCGGTATGACCGCGCCTATCCGCCAAGGCTTGATAACCCTTCTTGAAGAGTATCAAGATGTCTTTGCATGGTCGTATCAAGACATGCCCGGTCTGGATTCCGACATTGTGCAACATAAGTTGCCTTTGAATCATGGGTCTTCTCCGGTTAAGCAAAAGTTACGAAGAATGAGACCCGAGATGTCCTTAAAAATTAAAGAAGAAGTAAGGAAGTAGTTTGATGCAGGTTTCTTAGCTGTGGCACGGTACCCGGAGTGGGTGGCCAATATTGTCCCAGTCCCGAAAAAGGATGGCAAGGTTCGAATGTGTGTAGACTACCGGGACTTAAGCCGAGTCAGTCCTAAAGACAACTTTCCCCTGCCACACATTGACATATTGGTAGATAATACAGCCAAATTCGCCCTTTTCTCATTTATGGATGGTTTCTCGGGGTATAATCAAATAAAGATGGCACCCGAAGATGTAGAGAAGACCACTTTCGTCACCCTATGGGGGACATTCTGCTATAAAGTGATGGCCTTCGGTTTGAAAAACGCTGGGGTAACCTATCAACGTGCCATGGTGGCGTTGTTCCATGACATGATGCATAAGGAAATAGAGGTCTACGTAGATGACATGATTGCCAAGTCTCGGACTGAGGACGAACACCTTGTCAATCTGCGTAAGCTGTTTGGAAGGTTGCGGAAATACCAATTAAAACTGAACCCAACTAAATGCACTTTTGGGGTGAAGTCGGGGAAGCTGCTAGGATTTATCGTAAGTCAGAAAGGGATAGAGATAGATCCCGAGAAAGTGAAGGCCATCCTTGAAATGCCGGAACCACGCACGAAGAAGCAGGTCCGGGGATTTTTAGGCAGGTTGAATTATATCGCAAGATTTATCTCGCAACTCACCCCTACCTGTGAACCCATTTTTAAGCTGTTACGTAAGAACCAGGCGGTCCTGTGGAATGGTGACTGCCAAGAGGCCTTCGAAAAGATCAAACAGAGTCTCGCAAATCCCCCGGTGCTCATACCACCCGTAACAGGAAGACCTCTTTTCCTGTACATGACCGTTTTGGACGAGTCTATGGGGTGTGTGTTGGGTCAGCATGATGATTCTGGAAAAAACGAGCAAGCCATCTACTATCTGAGCAAGAAGTTTACCGCATGTGAGATGAATTACTCAATGTTGGAAAGGACATGTTGTGCTCTGGTATGGGCATCACATCGGCTCAGGCAGTACATGCTCGGCTATACCACGTGGCTTATTTCCAGAATGGATCCCGTAAAATACATCTTTGAAAAACCGGCCCTCATGGGACGAATCGCCAGGTGGCAGGTACTATTGTCTGAATTCGATATCGTTTACGTCACCCAAAAGGCAGTAAAGGGAAGTGCCTTAGCGGATTATTTGGCCCAGCAACCCCTCCAGGATTATTGGCCGATGCACCCCGAGTTCCCAAATGAAGATATCATGGCCTTGTTTGAAGAGAAGTGGACGCATGAGGACCTAGACAAATGGATTGTTTTCTTCGATGGGGCATCAAATGCTTTGGGTCACGGAGTAGGGGCAGTCCTTGTATCCCCGGATGATCAATGTATTCCTTTCACGGCTAGGCTAGCTTTTGATTGTACCAACAATATGGCCGAGTACGAAGCATGCGCCCTCGGGGTTCAGGCGGCCATTGATTTTGATGTAAAACTACTCAAGGTGTATGGAGACTCAGCTTTGGTGATACGCCAGTTGAAAGGAGAATGGGAAACTAGGGATTCGAAGTTGATACCCTATCAAACTCATATCTTGAGGTTAGCCAAGTACTTTGACGACATTTCCTTCCACCACATACCTCGGGAAGAGAATCAGATGGCTGACGCACTAGCCACCCTGGCATCCATGTTTCAACGTGCCCTACACGGGGATCTGCCATACATCGAATTCAAATCTCAAGGCAGGCCGGCATATTGTTATGCAATAGAGGAAGAACGGGATGGGAAACCGTGGTATTTCGACATCAAGCGGTATGTCAAGAATAAGGAATACCCACCAGGGATTTCTGACAATGACAAGAGGACGTTGAGGAGATTGGCTACTGGTTTCTTTGTAAGTGGTACCATCCTGTACAAACGAAACCACGACATGACCCTCCTACGATGTGTAGATGCCAAAGAGGCGAATTTCATGATTGAGGAGATCCACGAAGGTTCCTTTGGGACACATGCCAAAGGGCATGCTATGGCCAAAAAAATCCTCAGGGCCGGCTATTATTGGCTCACCATGGAAAGCGATTGCTGCGTTCATGTCAGGAAATGTCATAAATGTCAGGCATACGCGGACAACGTCAATCTTCCGCCACATCCTTTGAATGTTATGTCCGCCCCTTGGCCTTTTTCTATGTGGGGAATAGATGTCATTGGGGCCATAGAACCCAAAGCGTCGAATGGTCACCGCTTCATTCTTGTGGCGATAGATTACTTCACCAAATGGGTTGAAGCAGCCTCCTATACTAACGTCACAAGGAATATGGTAGTTAGATTCATAAAGAAGGAGTTGATTTGTCGATACGGACTCCCCAGGAAGATCATTACTGACAATGACACCAATCTGAACAATAAGATGATGCAGGAGATGTGCGAAGACTTCAAGATCCAGCATCATAACTCTACCCCTTATCGGCCAAAGATGAATGGGGCTGTAGAGGCTGCGAATAAGAATATCAAGAAGATTGTTCAAAAGATGACGGTGTCATACAAGGATTGGCATGAGATGTTGCCTTTCGCCCTACACGGATACAGAACCTCGATACGAACTTCTACTAGGGCAACACCGTATTCTTTGGTTTATGGGATGGAGGCAGTACTCCCATTTGAGGTAGAAGTTCCTTCTCAGAGAATAATGGCGGAGTCGGGCCTAGAAGAGTCAGAATGGGCTCAAGCACGCTACGACCAACTTAGCCTTATTGAAGGTAAGCGTTTGGCCGCCATGAGCCATGGGCGTTTGTATCAACAAAGGATAAAGAACGCATTCAACAAGAAGGTACGCCCGCGCAAGTTCAATGAGGGAGACCTCGTGCTGAAGAAGATGTCCCACGCTGTTAAAGATAATCGAGGCAAGTGGGCCCCGAATTATGAAGGACCTTTCGTTGTGAAAAGAGCTTTTTCTGGGGGTGCTCTGATACTCACCCACATGGATGGCGAGGAATTGCCTTCGCCCGTGAACTCCGATGTAGTTAAACGATATTACACTTAAGGTCTGGGGCAATCGAGGGGACCGTTGCAGTTTCTTTTAAATTCTGAGTTTTTTGTTGGTTTCCTCCAGGGATTCCTTTCCTCTGTATTTGTCTTGTTCTTTTTTTTTAAAAAAAAAAAAAAGATGGGCGAGGTTTTAGTCCCCCCTTTGGTGTTTCAAACTTTGTGTTTTAGATTTTTTATAAGCATGAGCCCTCTTCGCTCAGTGTATGGGGTGCCCCAAACGCTTATTTTAAAATTGAACCTAATCAGCCTTCACTAAAATAAAATCATCGCATTAGAAACATTCATACATTCATACATGCACATGCATATCTTGTGATTGCAAAGAGTAGAATCGTCTCAGACCACGGTCAGAAGTCAAGACAAATCAATGGCAGAAATCAACCAAAGTAAGACGATGACCGGTCACGATTGGCCGCGTATTTTCGTTTCCTACTTGTAGGTACATAGGGACGGATGCAAGTGGGGATGGGGTCACGACCGACCAATCGTTGCCCCTTCCCGGCGCTAAGCAAGCAGAGAACGTCGCTGCAAGGCAGCCCAGTATCCTTTGTGATTGCAGTTTCTTTTACTATTATTTGTTTTAAAATAAGTAATCGACGCCTAATTCTAACTTAAGTAAGTTCAAGTTAGGTGAGACGCTAACCCATGAAAAAGGAGGGGACATGGTTAATGTTCCCCTCAAAAAAAAAAAAGTAGCAGGTTAGCTCGCTTGGGCGAGCTGAGCTCGCCTGGGCGAGCAACCCCTGCACTCAAAATATAAAAACGAAGGAGGGGAACGTTTTTGTATCCAAAAACTTCCCCCCCTTCATTCAAGAAAGAGAGAACACGAAGGCTTGCAGTTTCTTGCTCCCCTAAGCCTTTTGATCGCATTTTGCTTTCGTTTTTGGTATTTCAATTCACTCCAACAAGTAAGTGTTCCATCCTTGATGTTTTTGCTTTCCATTGATGCGCTTTCTTCATCTTTTGGTGCCTCGAATTGTGTGAACATGCTTATATTTGTAAGGCAGTTTTGGTTTGCTTTGGTGCTTGTTTTCTTGAATTGAGGATTTGAATGAAAAGGCCTTAGGCCTAGGTTGTATTCTGAAGCAATGGGGCATGCCACATTGCTCCCATTCTCTTGCAATTTATGTCTAAATGTGCGCCCACCAAGTGCTCGATGAAATGCCCCAATGATATATGAATATGATTTTGCAAAAATTGGGACGGTGGGGCTGTTTTATGTATGTAGAGATAGCATGGGAAAATCAAAATAGGTGCCCAAATGTAATCCCAAGCTTAGAAACCCAAACTTTTTAAAGCTTCAATGCAAGGAAACATGCTTATGGCTAGGAATCCAAAATTTGGTTTTAGGATTAGAAAAGCATGAAAATAGGGACTTTTTTGTAAGGATTTGAGCTGCCCCGTGATTGGCACTTTGCACCTAAGTAACGTGGGAGATGCTTTCTCAATGGTGTGTAGATATATGTGAATATATGGCATAAAAATACCTTGCAAAGTGAATGAATAGTAAATAATGCATTTCAAAATATGTATATTTGTGGATAAGTAGTATAAGAAGTCTTTCAAAAAAAATGTACCCGTGCCAAAGATGGCGCGAGGATGCTTCCCAAATGAATATATGATGTGGAATTGCCCCTCAAGAGTAGGTAGATGACATGAAAGTTCCTTTTCAAATGCAAGTGTGTGCGTGATGTGAGATTGGCTCTCCAATGTGCGTATATGTATAAATAAATATGAATGGAACAACAAAAAATTTGTATGTTAATAAAATACTTCAAATGTGTGTGGGTAGTTTGTGGTAGCAAAATACTTAGGATATGAACATATGTAATTTTGGCACAATACCTTGAGCATGCATGTAAGTATTCTTTCCAAAAAATGTATATGTATGGTAACTAGAATGTTTTGAATAGCCTTGTATGTTGATATAAATTATGGGATATTTTCTACACGTACATGTGTGCATAATTGGATTACATGAGTCCGTTCTCCATCAGAGGGATTAGCACGACCTTTTTGCATTAAGATAAGTGTTATCTTGTAAAACTAACTTCCAAATGTTTGTTCTCGCAGGAAATGGCCCCGAGGAAACTTGCCTCAAAGAGATCCAGGAAGGATAAGGCGGTCGAAGGAACTAGTTCTGCTCCCGAGTATGATAGTCACCATTTTAGGAGCGCTGAACACCAGCAGCGCTTCGAGGCCATCAAGGGATGGTCATTTCTCCGGGAGCGACGCGTCCAGCTCAGGGACGATGAGTATACCGATTTCCAGGAAGAAATAGGTCGCCGGCGGTGGGCATCACTAGTTACCCCCATGGCCAAGTTTGATCCAGACATAGTCCTCGAATTTTATGCCAATGCTTGGCTAACAGAGGAGGGCGTGCGTGATATGAGGTCCTGGGTGAGGGGTCAGTGGATCCCGTTCGATGCAGATGCTATCGGCCAGCTCCTGGGATATCCTTTAGTGCTGGAAGAGGGCCAGGAGTGCGAGTATGGCCAGAGGAGGAACCGGTCTAATGGGTTCGATGAGGAGGCCATCGCCCAGTTGCTATGTATACCGGGGCAAGATTTTGCCCGGACTGCTGCCGAGAGACGGGTGCGGATCATGCGCACCAACATGACCACCCTGACTCAGATATGGATGAGCATCCATGTGGCTCACCGATCATAATTCTGACCTCCCCCTACCGAAGTGTCAGCTGGTGTACGCTATCCTAACGCGGATGAGCATCCATGTGGCTCAGTTAATCGCTGATGCCATCTATATTTTTGCAGGTATGGCGCCTACCAGGCACCCTCTGGACCCAGATAAGTCCAACAGGGCCCTGGGATTTCCCGCCTTGATCACAGGACTCTGCCAGTCGTTCGGCGTCCCCGTCACACCTAGCAAGGTGATTCGGCCACCCATCACCCGAGCTTTTATTGAGAAGTACTGCACGCAGAGACAGGTCCAGGGTGATGCACCACAGGCCGCGGACGCGCCGCCACCTCATCAGGCTGGTCCAGCCGGATCATTTGACACGGAGCAGTATTTGTGGCATTTGGTTCGCCAGCAGGCGGCCAACCACCGGGCACATGTACAGACCTATGATTGTCTTTATCAGATGAGTCTCAGCCTGCAGAGTCAAGGCTTTACTTCTTTTCCGTGCCCTACTCCGGACCAGTTCAGGGCAGAGGTCGCATGGCCTGGAGATTGGCCTGAGGCCCAGGCAGGAGAGGCACCAGCAAGGGCACCAGCAGAGGCTCCCGACGAGGCAGATGGGGCCCGCGAGGATGAAGAGATGACCGATTTACTTGATTTCTTAGGAGGGAGCAGGGCCACATGATTGGGAGATCTCTCGACCCATACTTCTTTTTGTTTCCATTTGTTTTTTCTGTTACATATCATCTTATTTTGTGTTTGACTAAGGGACTGACGTTTGTTTCATGTTTTGACTTTTGTTTTGTACATACATATCACTTGAGTTGTTACGTCGGTATTTGTTTCATTATTGTCAATAATGTTTGTTGAAATGCTGGAACCGCGTAGAGTTTTTTCATTTTTAGGAACGTCGTCCTAAAAATAATAAAATAAAATGAACCAAAAATCCTAATAAAAAGAAAGAAGCGCTGTGAATAAAAGTCATGTTCATAAAGAAAAGAAAAAGGTTTTTATTTATACATGTATGTAAAAGGAAATGTGTATAGAAGGATTCTTGTGTGTAAATGATGCGTAGAAAGGAATTCTTGTGTGTGTGAGCAATGAGTGTATATGAAGAAACCTTTGTGTGAACCATAAGGGTGTGTTGGAAAAAATGAAAATCTTTGAATGTAAATAGGGTTTGTATATAGACTGTGTGACGTAAGAAGAAGAGTTCTAATGCGTGTACAAAAGAAGTTTGTCATAGATGTATAAAGAAAGATTTTCCTCATAAAGAACCACAAGTGTATAGTTTTAGTGAACATATTTAAAAATAAAACAAAAAGTAAAAAAGAAAGAAAGACCGCAAAGATCGACATGTTGTAGTTAAGAAGTATGAATCATTCGTAAAGAGCAAACGCATCTTCTGGAAACAAGGGACCGATGCTAACAGTTTATTTTCTGGAATGAACCGAGATAAGGATGGATGAATGCATTGAACTGATGAAAGAACATAATTTGGAAACGTTGGGTTTGTCTGTGTAAATTCCCAACCGTAGTGTCACGATGCCATAAAAGGGATGCTTGAGTGCCCACCTGGCTGTAGCCATGACTAATTTTGCACGTTATTTTCAAATCATCATTGTCAAGCGTGCCTTATGGAATAATGTGGAAGTTCGGCCCGAGACCGACACCTTGTCACCCAGATTTGTTTCGCCCCAGATATCAAGATTGGGTTCCCACGATAAAAGACCCCATTGAAACACAACCTCGGACCTTTTTGAACCTTGGCCTGTAAAAGAGGAATCCTCATTCTTTTCCCCGAAGCAAAGGACAGTGAAATCTCCTCAAGGGAGAGCGAATGGAATGCTAAAACCCGATTTCCCAAAGAAAGGGATGGGGAAGGAAAAGTGAAGAGAAAGAGAAGGAAGAAATGGAAAGAAAGAAGGAAAAAGAAAAAAAAATGAAAATAAAGAAAAGAACAAAAGAAAGAAAAGGAAGGATTCCCGATCAAAGATCGAAAGGAAGCGAAAAGGGAAAAGAAGCAACTCTCGATCAACAAAAGAAAGAGGATAGAAAGTCTCCAAAGCCATATTGCCGCTCAGAATCATTCTTGACTGGCAATATTCCACCCCACATGAACAAAGAGGAAAAGACCGAAACACCCAGCTTCCTATCCAAAAATGCTGACCTCTAGAAAATCCTATTGATCCGTGATCGTACGTTTGATCTATGATTCGATAGGAAGTCGCGTGCAAAATAGAGTCATGGTGCAGTTATTGGTTTGGGAATAGGTTAAGACACTTGCCTTGTGAGTTTTATACACCATGAGTGATTTATTTTCAAGCATAGCCCCATGTTTCCCCTGCGTGTTCATTTGAAAGCTAGAAGTTGACGTCCTGCTCTTCATTCTCGGTTACAAGGAAGATTACCCTTGGCACAAGTATATTGTTTCTCTAAGATGTGGTGCTCTCGCGAATGATTTATTTTTCTTTGCAAAAAGCATGTTATCCTTTTAGGTGGAAAAACCCGGTGGACCGTTCGGTCCTGCCAATCATTTTCGAAGCCACATGAATGTTATTGCTTAGGGCTGTTCATGTGTCCTCCACTTTCGAGTTTGGAGCTGTGTTCCATGATTGCCTAAGAGAGGACCCTCAAGGCAATCCTCTATTCTCATCTTGTTCCGGAGCCACGTGAATGAATTGCGTTGTCATTCATGTGTCCTCCACTTTCGAGTTTGGAGCTGTGTTCCATGATTACCTAAGAGAGGACCCTCAAGGCAATCCTCCATTCTCATCCTGTTCCGGAGCCACGTGAATGAATTGCGTTGTCATTCATGTGTCCTCCACTTTCGAGTTTGGAGCTGTGTTCCATGATTGCCTAAGAGAGGACCCTCAAGGCAATCCTCCATTCTCATCCTGTTCCGGAGCCACGTGAATGAATTACGTTGTCATTCATGTGTCCTCCACTTTCGAGTTTGGAGCTGTGTTCCATGATTGCCTAAGAGAGGACCCTCAAGGCAATCCTCCATTCTCATCCTGTTCCGGAGCCATGTGAATGAATTGCGTTGTCCTCCACATTCGAGTTTGGAGCTGTGTTCCATGATTGGCTAAGAGAGGACCCTCAAGGAAATCCTCCATTCTCATCCTGTTCCGGAGCCACGTGAATGAATTGCGTTGTCATTCATGTGTCCTCCATTTTCGAGTTTGGAGCTGTGTTCCATGATTGCCTAAGAGAGGACCCTCAAGGCAATCCTCCATTCTCATCCTGTTCCGGAGCCACGTGAATGAATTGCGTTGTCATTCATGTGTCCTCCATTTTCGAGTTTGGAGCTGTGTTCCATGATTGCCTAAGAGAGGACCCTCAAGGCAATCCTCCATTCTCATCCTGTTCCGGAGCCACGTGAATGAATTGCGTTGTCATTTATGTGTCCTCCACTTTCGAGTTTGGAGTTGTGTTCCATGATTGCCTAAGAGAGGACCCTCAAGGCAATCCTCCATTCTCACCCTTTTCCGGAGCCGCATGAATGTTATTGCTTAGGGCTGTTCATGTGTTCTCCACTTTTGAGTTTGGAGTTGTTTTCCATGATTGCCTAAGAGAGGACCCTCAAGGCAATCCTCCATTCTCATCCTGTTCTGGAGCCACATGAATGTTATTGCTTAGGGTTGTTCATGTGTCCTCCACTTTCGAGTTTGGAGCTGAGTTTCATGATTGCCTAAGTGCGGACCCTCAAGGCAATCCTCCATACTCCACCTTTGTTCGGAGCACCATGAATGTCATTGCCTAGCGCTGTTCATGTGTCTCCATTATCAAGTGCGAAGCTTCTGGTGACTGGGAAGCACGTTATTCTGTTGTTTTTCAGATCGGTTCCTTCGCTGAGTATGTGTATACGTGTATATGTGTATTATGTTCATTGTTCTTTGTTATTGTTTTTATTTTGTTTTGTGCAGAAGAAAAAAGAAGGAATGGAGATGAGAGTCGTCATCACAGAAAGGGCAGGACGGACGAAATCAGTGTCCTATCTTTGCTTTCCTCTTATCTCCGATGAGAGGTAAGTAAAGAGGGGCAACTGTCATACCCTAATTTCGTCCGGGGATTATTACTTGATGACGTGCAATGAATGAAGTCCCGAGACGTCTCAGAAATCGAAAGGAAGCAGGCTTGCGTGATTCGTGAAATTCCGTAATGTGGCGGAAATCGAAAAGAGGTGTTTTTGCGCAATCCGTGAGTCTCCGTAACTTCTTCGAAAGCTAAAAAAGAATAAATACATAATCCGTAAGTATTCGTAACCTTGCGGAAGGAAAATAAGTATCGTTACGAAATTCGTAAAGTTTCATAACGTTACGGAAAAAGAATTACAAAAAAATAGAAAGGGGGTGCATTTAGTAAACAGGGGGGTGTAAATAGCAACCAGGCCCACTTGGGCCCTCCAGAAGATTCCTCGAGAAGGCTGTTGCTTTTGGAGGAAGCAACCTTGCTCGCCTGGGCGAGCTGGGCCGCAAGCTTCTCCCCTATTTTGCTATAAATAGGGGGAGAAGTGAAGAAGAAAAGGGTTCAGCCCCTTAGGCACTTCTCTCTCTTTCAAATTTGTTGAGGAAAATTAGTTCCGTGAAGAAAATCCAAGCCTAGGCGCTTTCGTAACGTTTCCATGAGTAATTACGCGAAGATTCTCGACCGTTCTTCAAAGATTCATCGTTCGTTCTTCGTTTTCTTCAGTCTTCAACGGGTAAGTACCTCAAACCAAGCTTTTCAATTCACTCTATGTACCCGTGGTGGTCCACATTTTGTTTCATGTATTTTTATTCTCGTTTTCATTTACTTTTTATACCCCATTTTGACGTGCTTAAGCCATTTATTTAAGTCATTTCTCGCTTAATCTAAAAATAAAGTAAATTTCCACCGATCGTTTGAATTGCATCATCCGTTAATTTTGGTTAAAATGAATTCCGACCGTTCGGTCGTGCCGTAACCACGTTGGAAATCAAAAAAGAGGTAAAATAATAATATAATAATCAAAAAATACCTTTTAGTAAAATAAAAGCGAAAGATCAATCGGACGTTTTCTCTTTGGGATTTCTCATTCTTAATTGAATTGACTAAATAACTAAAGTGAAATTAAGGCTAAAATCAACTCGCCTAGTCAAGCCCGTCCACAAAAATAGGATTTTGAAAGTTTATCATTTCAGTTTCTTACCAAGTAAAATGGATCATTTTTAAGGTCCAACGCCTTAAAATGATCACCTTTCAAGTAAAAAGAATCACTTGATTCACGCATAAGAAAGAACTACGTAGGTCTGATTTCCTCTCCAAAGGAGGGTACGTAGGAGCAAAAGCCCCGCTTTTGTCGACCTCAAAAAATAAAAAGAAATAAAAGTTAAGATAACACAATTCCACAAATTCTAAAAAATAGGTTGTTGTCCTTTGAGACAGACGTAAGAGGTGCTAATACCTTCCTCAAGCGTAAACACAACTCCCGAACTTAGAATTTTCATTTTGATCGGTTTCCTTCGGTTTTCCCGACGTTTTCCACAAATAAACGTTGGTGGCGACTCTGCGCATCTTTCCTCCATTGGAAAGCGCACCCATGAGCCTCGCCCTCGCTCGCCCGCAAAAGGGCACGTTGCGACACATACAATTCTAAATTTAAGGTTGTTGTCCTTTGGGACAAATGTGAGAGGTGCTAATACCTTCCTCAAGCGTAAATACAACTTCCGAATCTGGAATATTCTATATGACCGGTTTCCTTCGGTTTTTCCGACATTTTCCACAAATAAACGTTGGTGGCGACTCCGCGCATTTTCCTCCTTTGGAAGACGCACCTGTGAGCCTCGCCTCGCTCGCCCGTAAAAGGGTAGGTTGCGACAGTTGGCGACTCCACTGGGGACTATTTTTATGAGTTAGGCCTATTTTAGGAAATTGTGGAATTGTGAAACTTTGTGTGTTCATTTTTTTAATTGTGTAAATATAATAAATGTTGTCTCTTCCACATTTTTACACTACATTCTAAACACCCACGGGTTTGAGTAAAAAAGGGGCCCTATACTCGGGTCCATGGGAATCTAAGGAGTGGAGGTGGATCTATGGTCATGCTAGGTCTCCGACTTGCTTGATAATAGTGAAACCTAGTCTAGAGCTTTCTCTCTTTATAATGTGTTGTCGATGGTATTCCATACCGCCGCAATATTATTATCTTGAGTGATGATACCTCTAGAAAACAGCCATGTTAGATATGGATCATTGGGAGTAGTTATTAGAGACCCCTAGATATTATCCTATAGGTCCCTAAAATAGGGGCACGAAGCAAACACACTGCGTGCCTTTTAAACACTGCCATGCATGTAGTCCTAAATGTCATGTACGCCTTTGCTTGTAATTATTTGTGGATATCGTCGTACTCTATGCATCCCCGTGTTATGCTTTTACGCGTCTGCATCATGTCGCCACACATGCATTGTATGTTGGTCTCATCTTTTGTCACGGGAAGCCGGAAGGTCCATATCACCTTCTTAATTGTACACATGGGGCACTGCACCCCCAAGTGTGCAAGTAAGAAGAGATAATTTTTCGGGCTCTCGTGTCTGTAAATGCATTCATATCATGCATCGCATAAACATCTCTTCGGCATCATAATGAACATATCGTTCCTACATTTGTCCGTTATCACATTCCAGCCATACATTTTGCATGAGTCATTGCATCATCATGCATATGCGTTCAACATACTTTTTGTTGTACATGTTTGCTCATACATGATCCTTGTGTTTTCCTCTACAAAACAAAAACCAAATAAAAAAGGAAGCATGAAAATTCATGATGCATTCTTAGTTGCATGTGTTAGGTACCATGAGCCAACCATGTTGGGATCATAAACCCATTTCTAAAATAAATAAAAAAACACAAACAACAAAACAAAATGATTGAGCATGGTACCTAATGCGTGGTTAACTAAGAAAGGATGTCTCTTCGGGCATCTCAATCTCATAATTACATTTTCCATGGGTTATGGGGTTGAACCAAGCTCGTGCTTTTACGAAAAGGTTCATCAAGTCAAGTTGAAGTATGGAAGTAACCATCTTGCAAAAAATTGGGGCAAAAGATGGATCGTGTTACATCGCTGCTTCGTCTACTGCCAAACATATTTAGGATTGTCGATGTCCTTGTTACTTCCAGTTTCACCTTGACAAAGATGTCATGGACCATGTTGAAAATCAAAATTGATTCAACCCCATGTCCTGCGTAAAATTTCGCAATACTTCAACTGTGCATCATTCACATACATCCATGCTTTTCATTGGTTGCATTGCTCGTTGCATTCTTTCCTTGAAAAATAAAGAACTTAATCATTGTTATAAAAAAGATAAGAACATGCTTTACGGTGCCCTTACCGAACCCGTGCTAGAGCTAGAGTAATGGGTGAAGTAGAGGAGGTGCAAGAGTAGATGAAGGCCAACATGGAGGCCATGAAAGAGCAAATGGCCACAATAATGGAGGCCATGATGAGCATGAAGAAGATAATGGAAGCCAATGTGGTTACAATTGCCGCTACTAGCACTGTTGCTAAGGTGAACCCGATGCCCCCATCGGGCCTCAACCAAATGAATCATCCAACCTCAGATATGGTAGGCAAAGATTTAGGAAGTACAGATGACCCCATGATGTGCAAATTCAAAACAAGCACGCCTTCCCGCCATATGGCTTGCCTCCCAACTATACGCCACCCAATGTGGCATACACTCCCAATGAGAATGTCGATAACTCCACTCCTACACCCATTGAGAGCCAACAACCCCAAACTGATCATGCACATGTCTCTTAAACCATGGGGGAGACACATGAAATTCCCCACCACAATCTAGCCGACTTCGAGCCTTGGCTTGGATATGCCACTGAAGGGCAAGCAGTTGCTGGTATACCCCTGCAAAACATTTTGGAGGGCCCTCAGTATCACCCCCAGCCACACCTCTTACATTCCACAACAAGTAAAAACCCTCATGCTATGGCAGAAATGGAAAGGTTGGATCATCTAGAGGAAAGGCTCAGGGCCATTGAAGGAGGTGAAGATTATGCCTTTGCTAACCTAGGAGAGTTGTTCCTAGTACCCAATATCATCACCCCTCCCAAGTTCAAGGTGTTGGACTTTGACAAGTACAAAGGGACTACTTGCCGCAATAACCATCCAAAGATGTATTGTCGAAAGATGGGGGCATACACAAAAGATGAGGAACTATTGATACATTTCTTCCAAGAAAGTCTTACGGGGGTAGTTGCTACCTGGTACACTAACTTGGAACCTTCTCGAGTCCATTCTTGGAAGGACCTAATGGTTGCTTTCGTTAGGCAGCATCAGTACAATTCTGATATGGCTCCGGATAGGATGCAACTACAGAACATGTGCAAAAGGGGCATGAATCTTTCAAAGAATACACCCAAAGGTGGAGGGATCTGGCAGCCCAAGTGGCACCCCCAATAATGGAAAGGGAGATGATAATCATGATGGTAGACACATTACCAATATTCTACTATGAAAATGGTGGGTTACGCACCTTCAAAGCTTTGCGGATTTGGTCTTCGCCAGTGAAAGGATCGATGTGGGTCCGAAAAGAGTCAAATTTAGCCATCCTGCTTGGACGAATGAGAAAACTGGGGCAAATGAAGAGGGTGAGGATGAAGAAGAAGCCCATGCTGTGACTGCCATTCCTATATGGCCAAGTTTCCCACCAACCCGACAATGTCATTACTCAGCCAATAACAACCCATCTCCTTACCCACCACCCAGTTATCCACCAAGGCCATCCCTAAATCAACCACAAAGCCTGTCTACCACACAACCAATGCTAAACACCACCTCTAGCACAAACCCAAAACACCAACCAAGAAAAGAATTTTGCAGCAAAAAAGCCTTAGAATTCACCCAAATTCCGGTGTCATATGCTAAACTTGCTCTCATATCTACTCGATAATACAATGGTAGCCATAACCCTTGCTAGGTTTCCTCAACCTCCATTTTTCCGAAAATACGACTTGAACGCAACATGTGCATATCATGGAGGAGCCCTGGGGCATTCCATTGAGCACTGTATGACCCTGAAGCATAAGGTGCAAAGTCTAATTGATGTGGGCTGGCTGAAATTTGAGGAGAATCGCTTAAGCGACACCACACATGGGGCAATTTTGAAAGCTTTTGTTAGATGTCTCTAATGACTCATCAGGATCTTCAAGTTTATGCCATTATTGTAAACCATATTTACAATGCTAAATAAAATGGATAAATCTGACATCTTTGTCCCTCATCCTCTTGTAATTACATCTTTGCTTCCACTGGGATGTGGGTGCAAGCCATTGGTTTGTTTGCTCGAGCGACATGCGCTCCTGAGTGCTGACTTCCAAGACCATTCAATCATAAATTACTCATCTTGCACATTGGTGGGGGTGCCATAAAACAATGAGTAAAGTTCAAAACAAATAAGTTTCAAAATAAAAAAAGAGTTAAAAAAAAGCATTTGATTGACTGTGTTTTCAAGACGTTCATGTGACCTCATTTTATCATTCCGGAAAGTTTGTCTTTTTAGAGAGAACTGAGTTATCAAGAATAGGATGTTGGACAAATGGCCTCGGTTATCTTAAGAAAGGGGGGGGGGGTTGAATTAAGATACAAAGACTGTTCCCCAATTAAACTTTCACTCTCTCTTTTTGGATTAATAATGCACCCTTAACATGAATTACTCAAAAGACAATTCAAAATAAACTTCTTTAAAGCAAAAGATAAATAGCAATAAATAAAAGATGTTTAAGGGAAGAGAGGAATGCAAACTTGATTTATACTGGTTCGGCCACTTCCCGTGCCTACGTCCAGTCCTCAAGAACCCACTTGAGATTTTCCACTCTCTTTGTAAAACTCCTTTTACAAAGTCTGAACCACATAGGGACAACCCTTCCCTTGTGTTCAGGAATCCTCTACAACAAGAGACCCACGGTCTCTTAATCCCTTTTCAGAAATAAGAAGAAGAGAAGAAGAAATCTCTCTTAAAAGAGATAGATTGTACAATGAAGATCAATCAAAATTCCATATTGAATATGCAAGTGGTTGACCAAGGAATCTTTTTGAGAGGATAAGATAGTTCAGTTCAGAAAACTCTTAATCTTTTGAGAGGATAAAACTTTTTGGGCAATGAAAACTCTCTTTAAATTCGTGCTTCCAAGTCACCTTTGATGGCCATTCATAAACCATTTGAATAGATGTGACTCTTGAAAATTATTTTCTGAAAATCCTCTCTGGTAATCGATTACAAGACTTTGTAATCGATTACAGGCTTTAAAATTTGAATTAAAACGTTCAATAAACTGCTGGTAATCAATTATCACCCATGTGTAATCAATTACACATTATAAATTTTGAATTCAAATTTCTAGTGACTCTGATAAACATTTTCAGCTGCTGGTAATCGATTACCAGAGAGTAAATCTCAATATAAAATGATTTAGATAGAATTCTTTGGCCAAACCTTTTGCTTTTTCAATTTGGAAACTTCTTCCTAAGATTCTAGAGATCAACTTGATCATATATCTTGATTTTCTTGGATTCGTGGATTCTTGTCTTGAATAAAACTTAGAAGCACTTGATCCTTTGGCATCATCAAAACATCAAAACATATTGCTTCTACATAGGAGTCATTTGACTTAATCCACCAACTGAAAAAAAAAATCCTTCAACTATTTCTCGTCCTTGGAAAATTCTTTTTGCAAGAATCAACTACTTCTTTCATTCTTCCTCACTACGAGGTTGTGAAAACAAGACAACGATTGGTACCTCAAAGCCTTACACTAGGGCAATGAGGGGCACCGTGCATGAACCTCAAGCGAACCTAGGGGCAGATTAGAAGTTGTCACCCAATAGGTTCCATGCTACAAGGTCATGACGAAAGACAACGATTGGTACCTCAAAGCCTTACACTGGGGCAATGAGGGGCATCGTGCATGAGCCTCAAGTGAACATAAGGGCCGATCAAAAGTTCTCACCTGTCAATGTTTTTAAACGAAAGGGGATAAACCCTAGAATTTTAATGGATTTATTAAGCATCAAACGACTCCATTGTCGTCACTCCAAAATGGTCATGTGACTAAATCAAACAGAACATACACTCTGAGGGAGTTCACGGAGAGATTTGCAAAAAATAGGATGAGGTTGCATGAATTATCACCTCTTTCAAAAGCACAGTCAATCTTTGTTTTCCAAAAAAAATTAAATCAAAATCAAAATCACAAAATAGGGAAAGAATGTCATGAACATTGTACAACTTTCCAATACATTTCATTGTTGCATATGAAGTCCGCATTTACCGCATTTCAAGACAAAGGTTGCATGCATCTGCATCCCTAAAAATCATGTTAACTGCATAGATTTCCTACATCTAATGTCCAATCTTTTGAATTTGGGATGACCAGCTCTCTCGATGAGTCGATCTCTTGCTTTCTCATAAGGATGGACCCTTGGGTACTAGTACCCTTACCTTTAGAGGACTATACGTCCTTGTCATCAGAGGGCTGCACGCCCTCACCTTCAGAGGACTACACGTCCTCGCCTTCAGAGGGCTGCACGCCCTCACCTTCAGAGGACTACACATCCTCGCCTTCAGAGGGTTGCACGCCCTTACCTTCAGAGGACTACATGTCCTCGCCATCAGAGGATTACGAGTCCTCGCCATCAGAGGACTACACATCCTCGCCTTCAGAGGACTACACATCCTCGCCATCAGAGGGCTGCACGCCCTCACCTTCAGAGGACTACACGTCCTCGCCTTCAGAGGGTCATCTACCTTCATCTTCAGAGAACTACACGTCCTCGCCTTCAGAGAGCTGCACGCCCTCACCTTCAGAGGACTACACGTCCTCGCCTTCAGAGAACTACACGTCCTCACCATCAAAGGGCTGCACGCCCTCACCTTCAGAGGACTACACGTCCTCACCATCAAAGGGCTGCACGCCCTCACCTTCAGAGGACTACACGTCCTCGCCTTCAGAGGGTCATGTACCTTCACCTTCAGAGGACTACACGTCCTCGCCTTCAAAGGGCTGCATGCCCTCACCTTCAGAGGCTGGACGCCCTCACCTTCAAAGGGTGACACGTCACCGACTTTAGAAGGCTACGTGTCCTCACTTTAAATGGGCTCCATAGCCACACCTTAAGAGAATTTAAGGTCCTGTACCCTTAATGCTTAACCGAGACTTGCGCTCCCGGTTAAGGGGCTAGTAGTTTCCTTTTATCAGTTCTTGGGCCACCCCCTGATATTGGAGGGCGACCAACTATGCGAGCACAACCAAAGGAAGGCTATCACGCAGCTACTGTGCATACCGGGGCAAGGTTTCACCCGTGCCACTGCAAAGAGACAAGTGTGGACCATGCGCACCAACATGACCACTCCTACACAGATATAAATGACGTTGCTACTTAGCAACATTCTGCCCAGCGACCGTAATGTCGATCTCCCCCTGCAGAAGTATCAGTTGGTCTGTGTCGTCCCGACATAGGTAGGTATGCATTATTTCCAACTGATTTCTAATGTCATCTGCTATTTGCAGGGGTCGCGCCCACAAGACACCCAGTGGACCCGGAGAAGTCCAACAGGGCCCTGGGGTTTCCAGCTCTGATTACGGGCCTCTGTCAGTTCTACGGAGTGCCCATCGCCCCCTGCAAGGTCATGCCATCATGACATAGGTAAGTATGCACATCGCTCAACTGATTTCTGATGTCATCAATTGTTTGTAGGGATCGCGCCCGCAAGACACCCAGTCGACCCGGAGAAGTCCAACAGGGCCTTGGGGTTTCTAGCTCTGATTATGGGCCTTTGTCAGTTCTACGAAGCGCCCTTCGCCCCCAACAAGGTCATTAGGCCCCCCATTAACTGGGCTTTCATCAAAAAGTACTGCGCCCCCAGGCAGGCGCAGGGCGAGACACCACAGTAGCCTGGGGATGGCCGACGGTGGGCAACAAACGCACTGCCACCACCTCTAGAGTTCACCTCAGCTCATCCACAAAAAGGTTAGAGCGTTGCCTACAACCCATGGCCAACCAGTAGGCGACCATGTCCGAAGCCAAAGGTAAGCAAAGTACTAGGTCCATGACCGACAAGTCATAAGGCGTCCAGCTCAAGACGTTAAAGAAGCGCTACTAGGAGGCAACCTAGTACCTTTTAAATCTCTGCTTGTTATTTGATCACTTTTGTTTCTCAAGTCATAGCAGGACACACCTAGTTGCTCATGATCCTAGGAATTTAAATAAAACAAGCACAAGCACGGAAGGTAGTCATACCTCACAAAATATATATATGTATGTTTAGTTAGTGAAAATACCTTAGATATGCATGTATGCAAAAAAAATATACTTCACAATATATATATATATATATATATATGTGTGTGTGTGTGTGTGTATGTATGCTTAGGTAGAAAGATACCTTGGATATGCATGTATGTAGCAAAAAATACTTCACAAAATATATATATGTATGTTTAGGTAGAAAGATACCTTGGATATGCATGTATGTAGCAAAAATACTTCACAAAATATATATATGTATATTTAGGTAGCAAGATACCTTGGATATGCATGTATATAGTAAAAATATCTCACAAAACATATATATGTATGTTTAGGTAGCAAGATACCTTGGACACGCATGTATATAGCAAGATACCTTGGACACGCATGTATATAGCAAAATACCTCACAAAAATATACATATATTTAGGTAGCAAAATACCTCATGGAAAAAAGAGAGCAGAAAGAGCGAGCAAGAAAAGAAAAAGAAGGAAGAAAAAAAGAAAATAAAATAAAATAAAATAAAAAAATAAAAATTTGTCTAGCTAAAAAACAACATGCTTTTGAGAAGAGATAACTTCCAGATTTTCTTTGAAAAATTCACTGATCATAACCAGTTTTTGAAAGAAAATGTGTGTGATAACACCAAGAATAGAAAAAGAAAGAGGCGTTGTGAACAAATGTCATATCTATATATAAAGAAAAGAAAAGAGTTTTTTATATGTAAAAAGTGTATGGAAAGATTTTGTGTGTGTATAAATAATGAGTGTGAGCAATAAGTGTATATAAAGAAATTTTTGTATAAACCACGATTGTATGTTGGAAAAAACGAAAAAAGAAGTCTTTGAACAGGAATAGAGTTTTTATATAGACCGTGTTGATATAAAGAGAAAGAGTTTTTGATACGTGTGTATACAGAGAAAGTTTGTCGTGTATAGGAATGTAGGTGTACAAAGAAAAGCTTTTCTCATAGATAACGATGGATGTATAGTTTTTGCGAACATAAAAAATGAAACAAAAAGAAAAAAAAAGAAAGAAAAACCTCGAAGGTCGGCATGTTATGGTCCTAGGATGCATAAATCATTCGTAGAGAACAAGCATATCTTTTGGAAACAAGGGACTGACGCTAAGAGTTTATTTTCCAGAATAACCGAGATGAGAATGGATGGATTCATTGAACCGATGAAAGAACATGATTTGGAAACATTGGGTCTACTTGTGTAAATCCCAAGCCTTAGTATCACAATGCCATAAACTGGATGCTTGAGTACCCACCTAGCTGTGGCCATGACTAATTTTGCACGTTGTTTCCAAATCATCATTGTTACGCGTGCCTTGTGGAAATGATATGGAAGTTTAACCCGAAACCGACACCCTGACACATGAATTTGTTTTGCCTCAGATATCAAGATCGGGCTCGCACGATGAAAAGACCATGTTGAGACACAACCTTTGGCTACTTTGAACCTTGGCCTATGAAAAGAATCCTCATCCTTTCCCCCGAAGAAAAGCACAGCAGAATCTCCTCAAGGGAGAGCAAATAACGAATGCTAAAACCCGAATTCCCAAAGGAAGAAATGAAAAGAAAGAAAAGGAAGAAAGGAGAAGAAAGGAAAAGAAGGATTCTTGATCAAAGATCGGAAGAAAGTAAAAAGGAAAGGATCGGAGGAAAACAGAATAATTCCCGATCAATAAAAGAAAGAGAACAAAGGATCTTCAGACCAGATAAATTTTCGGCGAGGTAAAAGACCGCCGACAAAAGGAAAACCCATTTTTTAAGTGGTTCTTCCTTTGGGATTGCCATTCGAGGTCGTTCCCAACTGGCGGTATCCTGCCCCGCATAAACAAAGAGGAAAAGACCGAAACACCCAGCTTCCTCTCCAAAAACACTACCCTCGAGAAAATCCTATTGATCCGTGATTGTGCGTGTGATCTTTTGGTTCAATAGGAAATCCTGTGCAAAATAAAGTCATGGTGCAGTTATGGTTTGGGATTAGGGTAAAACACTTGCCTGTGTGAGTTTTTATACACTATGAGTGATTTTATTCCCAGTTTCAGTTTGACCCGACGTTTCCCCTGAATGTTCATTTAAAAGCTAAATGTTGACATCCTACCCTTCATTTTCGGTTACAAGGAAAATTACCATTGGCATGGGTATATTGTTTCTCTAAGATATGGTGCTCTCGCGAATGATTTATTATTCTTTGCTAAAAGCATGTTTTCCTTTTTAGGTGGGAAAATATCGGTGGACCATTCGGTCCTGCCAACAAATCTTATTCGGAGCCCCATGAATTGATTATCATTCATGCATCCTCCACTAACGGGTCTGGAGCCCCGCGAATTGATTGCCTAGCGTTGTTCGCCTATCCTACACCCTCGAATCTTATTCGGAGACCCATGAATTGATTGCCTAGCGCTATTCATGCATCCTCCACCAACGGGTCTGGAGCCCCGCGAATTGATTGCCTAGCGCCGTTCGCCTATCCTCCACCCTCAAATCTTATTCGGAGACCCATGAATTGATTGCCTAGCGATGTTCATGCGTCCTCCGCCATCAAGTCTGGAGCCCCGCGAATTGATTGCCTAGCGTTGTTCGCCTATCCTCCACCCTCAAATCTTATTTGGAGTCCCATGAATTGATTGCCTAGCGCTATTCATGTGTCCTCCGTTATCAAGCGCGGAGCCTCCGGTGGCTGGGAAATGTGTTTTGTTCCCGATCGGTTTCTTCGCCAAACATGTGTATATGTGTATATTGTAGATGCAATTGGCTTTGATGTTTTGATGATGATCATGATGATGTGTTGCAATTGATGCAAATGGGCTTTTCAAGATTAAAATTCAAGACAATACTTCAAGATTACAAGTCACAACATCAAGATGATCACTAGAATATTAGGAAGGGGAATTCCTAATTGAATTAGCAAAGGTTTGGCCAAGTGATTTAAAATAAAAAGTGTTTTTCAAAGGTTTTACTCTCTGGTAATCGATTACCAGAGGATGTAATCGATTACCAGTGGCCAAATACGTTTTATAACAGCTATAAAAATTTGAATTCGAAATTTTAAAAGCTGTAATCGATTACACAATTTTGGTAATCGATTACCAGCAGTTAGTAAACGTTTTAATTCAAATTTTAAAAGCTGTAATCGATTACACAATTACTGTAATCGATTACCAGACAGGAATTTCAGAAAAATAATTTCAAGAGTCACAACTTTTCAAAGGCTTTACTCATGACCACCAATGGTCTATATATATGTGACTTAAACACGAAATTGCTCAGAGATTTTCATAACAACAAAGTGTTTATCCTCTCAAAGAGCAAATTCATTTTATCCTCTTAAGAATTCCTTGGCCAATTCAATTGCAATTCATTAAGGAATTAATTGAGTGCTCAATCTGTAAAATCCATCTCTTTCTAGAGAGATTTGTTCCTCTTCTTCTTCTCATTCTCTAAGGGATTAAGAGACTGTGAGTCTCTTGTTGTAAAGGATCTCTAAACACAAAGGAAGGATTGTCCTTGTGTGTTTAGATCTTGTAAAAGGAATTTACAAGATAGTGGAACTCTCAAGCGGGTTGCTTGGGGACTGGACGTAGGCACAAGGGTGTGGCCGAACCAGTATAAAACTGAGTTTGCATTTTCTCTTCCCTTAATCTCCTTTATTTATTATTGCTTTATATTCATATTCAAGTTGCTTCGTTTGAATTAATATTTAAGAAGATTGTCATTAAGGGAATTCATAACTTGAGTAAAAAGTGAAATAGATTTTTAATTAGGGGAAACAGTTTGGAATATCTTAATTCAACCCCCCTTCTTAAGATATCTGAGGCCACTTGTCTAACAAGTGGTATCAGAGCTTCATTCTTGTACAAAGTTTAGAAGCTTCAAGAAAAAGATGGCCTCAGCAAATTCCTTATTTCCAGAAGGGAATTCTATCAATAGACCTCCAATCTTTAATGGAGAGGGTTACCACTACTGGAAAACCCGAATGCAAATTTTTATCGAGGCAATAGATCTAAATATCTGGGAAGCCATTGAAATAGGGCCTTATATACCCACCACAGTAGAAAGAGTTTCAATAGATGGTAGTTCATCAAGTGAAAGCATAACCATAGAAAAACCTAGAGATAGATGGTCTGGAGAGGATAGAAAACGAGTACAATACAACCTAAAAGCCAAAAACATAATAACATCTGCCCTAGGAATGGATGAATATTTCAGAGTTTCAAATTGCAAGAGTGCTAAGGAAATGTGGGACACTCTTCGATTAACACATGAAGGAACTACAGATGTTAAAAGATCTAGGATAAATGCACTAACTCATGAGTATGAATTATTTAGAATGAATACAAATGAAAATATTCAGAGTATGCAAAAGAGATTTACACATATAGTAAATCATCTAGCAGCCTTAGGCAAAGAATTTCAAAATGAAGATCTTATAAACAAGGTGCTAAGATGTTTAAGTAGAGAATGGCAACCCAAAGTAACGGCTATTTCTGAATCAAGAGATTTGTCTAACATGTCTCTTGCCACTTTATTTGGTAAGTTGCAGGAACACGAGATGGAACTATTGAGATTGCACCAAAATGAAGAAAATGACAAGAAAAAGAAAGGAATTGCTCTTAAAGCATCATCCTCAATTCAAGAAGAAAGTGATCAGGATAATGATGCAGATGATGATGATGATCTAAGTTTCTTTGTAAAAAGATTCAACAAATTTCTTAAAGTAAGAGGAAATCAGAGGCGACCAAATTTTAAATCAAAGAGAAGGACAGAAAATTCATCCTCTACTCTAAAATGCTTTGAATGCAATCAACCTGGACATCTGAGGGTTGATTGTCCCATCTTCAAGAAAAAAATGGAAAAATCTGAAAAGAAAAATCATAGTGAGAAGAAACTAAAGAAAGCATACATCACATGGGATGAAAATGATTTGGAATCCTCTGATGATTCTGAAAATGAAGAGATAAATCTTTGCCTTATGGCAAAAAGTTACGAAAGTGATGAAGAGGTAACATCTTCAAACAACTTATCTATTTCTTTTGATGAATTGCAAGATGCATTTGCTGATTTACATAAAGAATCAATTAAACTTGCAAAATTAGTTTCATCATCAAAGAAAACAATTTCAAATTTAGAAAATGAAATTTCAAAATTAAACAAAGAATTAGATCTTCTTAGAAATGAAGTTTCAATCTCTAAAACAAATGAAAAAGTTAATATCTCCACTATTAATGACAAGAAAATAACAGATTCTTGTAGTTGTTGTGATAAATATGTAAAAGAAATTAAAGAGTTAAAAAATTCACTTGCAAAATTTTCATATAGTAGAAATAATTTAGATGTTATATTAAGTAAACAAAGATATGTGTCAAATAAAAATGGACTAGGGTATAAATCTGAAAAACTACAAAAGGTTCATAAAAACTTTTCCACTTCCACACAAAAATGTAATTCTAATCCTATCACTTGTTTTTACTGTGGAAGAAGAGGACATGGCATATCAACTTGCTACTTCAAGAAAAATTACAGTAATATTAAAATGATATGGGTCCCAAAAGGATCCTCAGTTTATACTAACATGCAAGGACCCAATAAAATTTGGGTACCTAAGTCAAAAACTTGATTATGCAGGTATCTTTGAGAAAGAAGTGGTACATAGATAGCGGATGCTCAAAACATATGACTGGAGATGCATCAAATTTTACACACATATCTCCAAAGAAAAGCGGGCATGTAACATATGGTGACAACAACAAAGGTAGAATTCTTGGAGTGGGTAAAATAGGTACAAATTCTTCAAACTCCATTGAAAATGTTCTACTTGTTGAAGGCCTTAAGCATAGCCTGCTTAGCGTTAGTCAACTATGTGACAAAGGCTATCTAGTATCATTTGATTCTCAGAAATGTCTTATAGAACATAAGCATGACATTAATATAAAGCATGTAGGACATAGAGTCAATAATGTTTACATGATAGACTTAAGCATAAAACAAGAAAACAATCATTGCTTTCTTAGTAAAGATGATGATCCATGGTTATGGCATAAAAGAATTGCTCACATAAACATGGATCACTTAAATAAATTAATTTCAAAAGATTTAGTAGTTGGTTTGCCTAAATTGAAATTTGAAAAAGATAAATTATGCGATGCATGTCAAAAGGGCAAACAAACAAGAGTCTCATTCAAATCTAAAAATGTTGTTTCAACCACTCGACCATTACAGTTATTGCATATGGATCTATTTGGTCCATCTAGAACCATGAGTTTTGGAGGAAATTACTATGCTTTAGTTATAGTTGATGATTTCTCTAGATATACTTGGACATTATTTATTACACATAAAAGTGATTCATTCCATGCATTTAGGAAACTTGCTAAAGTCATACAAAACAAGAAAAATCTCAAGATTGCATCCATTAGAAGTGATCATGGGGGTGAATTTGAAAATAAAGATTTTGAATTATTTTGTGATGAACATGGTATTGAACATAATTTTTCTGCACCAAGAACTCCTCAACAAAATGGAGTTGTTGAGAGGAAAAATAGGTCATTGGAAGAAATTCCAAGAACTTTATTAAATGATACTTCTCTTCCAAAGTATTTTTGGGCTGAAGCTGTCAATACTGCATGTTACATCATGAATAGAGCCTTGATAAGACCTATTTTAAAGAAAACCCCATATGAGTTATTTAACGGTAGAAAACCTAATATTTCTCATCTACATGTTTTTGGTTGCAAGTGCTTTGTACTTAATAATGGTAAAGATAATCTAGGAAAATTCGATGCAAAATCTGATGAAGGCATTTTTCTTGGATATTCTTTACAAAGCAAAGCATATAGAATATATAATAAGAGAACTATGAATATAGAGGAATCCATTCATGTTACCTTTGATGAATCTAATGCTATATTGTCAACAAAGAATATGCTAGATGACATTGCAGATTCTTTAGAACATATGAACATTCATGAACAAGATTCCAAAGGAAATGACAAAGGAAACAATGAAGATCCTCCAGAAGAAGGCAAATCCAATGATGTACTCCCAAGAGAATGGAAAACTTCAAGAGATCATCCCCTCGATAACATTATTGGTGATATCTCAAAAGGGGTAACAACTAGACATTCTCTTAAAGATTTATGCAATAATATGGCTTTTGTATCTATGATTGAACCTAAAAATATAAAAGAAGCCATAGTAGATGATAATTGGATCATTGCCATGCAAGAAGAACTAAACCAATTTGAAAGAAACAATGTATGGAAATTAGTAGAAAAACCTGAAAATGATCAAGCTGAAATGACCGGTAGATTGTTGGCCGGGTCATTAACTTTTGATAATCGCATCATGCATTATATCATTGTTAGAATTTTGCTTCCTCGGTCTTCAAATTTAGCACAAGCCTCTGAGGAGGATTTGATTCTTATGTGGGCTTTTCTAACCGGTCGTCAGATCGACTGGGCCCATTTGGTTCGGTACCGAATGCATAAGGCATTACGGGCCAATGCACCTCTTCCTTATCCACATTTGATTACTCTGTTTTTGCGTCATTTTCAAATTCTGCTTGATGATGAACCCTTTGTTCAAGTCAAGCGTTCCTTTGCAATTGGTGCTGGAGCAGTGACCTCCTTTGGGTATCGTAAAGATCGGAATGGACAATGGCTGAAGAAGGATGCACTCCCTCCTCAAGATGAACGTACTCCTTCACCTCCTCCTCAACGTGAAGATTCCGCACTCATGAATGAAGTCCTCTCTGAATTACGGGGTCTTCGTTCGTATGTTGGTGACCGCTTTGACTCGTTAGATTCACGCTTTGCCGGTATGGACATTCGTCTTACACAGCTTGAAGAGGATGTCGGATACATTCGTCAGAGTTTCGATCTTCCACCACCTCCTCCGTCTTCTTAGATTTTAGATTCTGATTATTTATCTTTTATAAGCCGTGTATTTTGGCTTTTAGTTTCTTAGAATTTACATTATTATGCTAAGTACTTTGCTTATTTATCTTGTGTTTTTAAAATTTCAGTCTTGGATATTTTGTGGTTGTTGACATTTTCAGTTATTTGGATTCTGGTTTGATTATTTCTTCTTTGTGAGTTTGGCTTCTTGTGTTTTATACTCTGATATTTATACATTTTCAGTTATTTGTGTTTTATACTCCTTTGTCATATCTGTGTTGATTTCCGAGGTCTTTGGCTTTTTGATGTTGCCAAAGGGGGAGAAAAGGTTGTAGAAAAAGCTTAAGAAAAAGCTTAACAAACTTAGAAATCAAGTGATCATGTATTCCGAAATATAGGGGGAGTAAACGGATGCACATTTTATCTATATACAATTGTTTGTTGCTTGCTTGAATCTTGATTTCAGGTATTGTATTGTCATCATCAAAAAGGGGGAGATTGTAGATGCAATTGGCTTTGATGTTTTGATGATGATCATGATGATGTGTTGCAATTGATGCAAATGGGCTTTTCAAGATTAAAATTCAAGACAATACTTCAAGATTACAAGTCACAACATCAAGATGATCACTAGAATATTAGGAAGGGGAATTCCTAATTGAATTAGCAAAGGTTTGGCCAAGTGATTTAAAATAAAAAGTGTTTTTCAAAGGTTTTACTCTCTGGTAATCGATTACCAGAGGATGTAATCGATTACCAGTGGCCAAATACGTTTTATAACAGCTATAAAAATTTGAATTCGAAATTTTAAAAGCTGTAATCGATTACACAATTTTGGTAATCGATTACCAGCAGTTAGTAAACGTTTTAATTCAAATTTTAAAAGCTGTAATCGATTACACAATTACTGTAATCGATTACCAGACAGGAATTTCAGAAAAATAATTTCAAGAGTCACAACTTTTCAAAGGCTTTACTCATGACCACCAATGGTCTATATATATGTGACTTAAACACGAAATTGCTCAGAGATTTACAGTACAACAAAGTGTTTATCCTCTCAAAGAGCAAATTCATTTTATCCTCTTAAGAATTCCTTGGCCAATTCAATTGCAATTCATTAAGGAATTAATTGAGTGCTCAATCTGTAAAATCCATCTCTTTCTAGAGAGATTTGTTCCTCTTCTTCTTCTCATTCTCTAAGGGATTAAGAGACTGTGAGTCTCTTGTTGTAAAGGATCTCTAAACACAAAGGAAGGATTGTCCTTGTGTGTTTAGATCTTGTAAAAGGAATTTACAAGATAGTGGAACTCTCAAGCGGGTTGCTTGGGGACTGGACGTAGGCACAAGGGTGTGGCCGAACCAGTATAAAACTGAGTTTGCATTTTCTCTTCCCTTAATCTCCTTTATTTATTATTGCTTTATATTCATATTCAAGTTGCTTCGTTTGAATTAATATTTAAGAAGATTGTCATTAAGGGAATTCATAACTTGAGTAAAAAGTGAAATAGATTTTTAATTAGGGGAAACAGTTTGGAATATCTTAATTCAACCCCCCCTTCTTAAGATATCTGAGGCCACTTGTCTAACATATATTATGTTATTGGTGTTTTTTTTTGTTTGTGTTTGTTTTGTGTTGTGTAGAGAAAGAAGAAGGAGAGACGGAAGTCATCATAGACTGATCACAGAAAGGGCGAAGACAGACGAAATCAGTGTTTTATCTTTGCTTTCCTCTTATCTCCGATAAAAGGTAAGTAAAGAGGGGCAATTGTCATACCTTAATTTCGCTCGGGGACTATTGTTTGATGGCATGCAACCTTTGGTTGACCGCTTCGAGTTACTTGGCACCCTTTGTTGCACAATACGTGAAGTTCCGAGACATGCCGGAAGTCGAAAGGAAGCATTGTTACGCAATCCGTGAAATTCCGTAACGTGCCGGAAATCAAAAGGAAGTGTTGTTGCCCAATCCGTGAGTTTCTGTAACATTCTGAAAGCTAAAAAAGGAGTAATTACATGATCCGTAAGGTTCCGTAACCTTACAGAAAGAAAACAAGTATCGTTATGAAATTCGTAAAGTTTCGTAACGTTACGGAAAAAGAATCACCAAAAAAAGCAAAGGGGGTGCAAATAGCAACCATGCCCACTTGGGCCTTCCAAATTCTTCCTCCAGAAGGCGGTTGCTTCTGGAGGAAGCAACCTGGCTCGCCCAGGCGAGCTGGGTGGCAAGCTCCTCCCCTATTTTGCTATAAATAGGGGGAGGAGTGAAGAAGGAAGGGGTTCAGTCTTCTTGGCACTTCGTATTCACATGAAATCAGTGAGGAAAATTGTTTCCATGAAGAAAATCCAAGTCGAGGCGCTTCCGTAACGTTTCCGTGGGTGATTTCGTGATGATTTTCAACCGTTCTTCGTCATTTATCGTTCGTTCTTCGTCGTTCTTCGGTCTTCAACCGGTAAGTTCCCAGAATTGAACTTTTCAATTCATTCTATGTACCTGTGGTGGTCCTCATTTGTTTCGTGTACTTTTATTCTCGTTTCATTTACTTTCCGTACCCCCTTTTGACGTGCTTCAGTCATTTACTTAAGTCATCTTCTCGCCTAATCAGAAAATAAAATAAAATTCCACTGATCATTTGATTTGTAATATCCGTTAATTTCTGTTAAAATGAAATCTGACCGTTCGGTCATGCCGTAACCACATTGGAAACCAAAAAGAGGTAAAATAATAATATAATAATCAAAAAATATCTTTTAGTAAAATAAACCAAAAAAATCAATCGGACGTTTCTCTTTGGGATTCCTCTTTCTTAATTGAATTGACTAATAACTAAAGTGAAACTAAGGCTAAAATCAACTCGCAAAGTCAAGCTCGTCCGCAAAAAATCACTAAAAAGGATTTGAAGGTTCAATACCTCAGTTTTTCTTACCAAGTAAAATGGATCATTTTTAAGGTCCAACGCCTTAAAAAGACCACATTCCAAGTAAAAAGAATCGCTTGATTCACCCTTAAGAAAGAACTACATAGGTCTGATTTCCTCTTCGATGGAGGGTACGTAGGAGCAAGAGTCCCACTTTTGTCGAACTCAAAAATAAAAAAGGAAATAAAAGTTAGATACACAATTTCATACAATTCTAAATTTTAGGTTGTTGTCCTTTGGGACAAACGTGAGAGGTGCTAATACCTTCCTCAAGTGTAAATACAACTCCCGAATCTGGAATATTCTTTATGACCGGTTTCCTTCGATTTTTCCGACGTTTTCCACAAATAAAAGTTGGTGGCGACTCAACGCATTTTCCTCCTTTGGAAGACGCACCCGTGAGCCTCGCCTCGCTCGCCTGTAAAAGGGTAGGTTGCGACAGGTGTGGATATGGAGCCCACTAAAAGTGAGGATGCGTAGCCCTCAAAAGGCGAGGGAGAGCGCAGCCCTCTGAAGGCGAGGACGTGTCGCCCTCTAAAGGCGAGAGCATGTAGCCTTTTGAAAAGGGGGACGTGTAGTCCTCTGAAGGCGAGGGCGTGTAGCCCTCCGAAGGCGAGGACGTGTAGTCCTCTAAAGGGGAGGACATATAGTCCTCTGAAGGTGAGGGCGTGTAGCCCTTTGAAGATGAGGGCGTGTAGCCCTTTGAAGGTTAGGGCGTGTAGCCCTTTGAAGGTGAGGGCGTGTAGCCCTTTGAAGGCGAGGACAGGTAGTCCTCTGAAGGTGAGGGCATGCAGCCCTTTGAAGGCGAGGACGTGTAGTCCTCTGAATGTGAAGGTACATGACCCTCTGAAGGCGAGGACGTGTAGTCCTCTAAAGGTGAGGGCGTGCAGCTCTCTGATGGCGAGGACGTGTAGTCCTCTGAAAGCGAGGACGTGTAGTCCTCTAAAGGTAATGGCATGCAGCCCTATGAAGGCAAGGACGTGTAGTCCTCTGAAGGTGAAGGTACATGACCCTCTGAAGGCGAGGACGTGTAGTCCTCTGAAGGTGAGGGCGTGCAGCCCTCTGATGGCGAGGACGTGTAGTCCTCTGAAGGTGAGGACGTGTAGTCCTTTGAAGATGAGGGCGTGTAGCCCTTTGAAGGTGAGGGCGTGTAGCCCTTTAAAGGCGAGGACAGGTAGTCCTCTGAAGGTGAGGGCGTGCAGCCCTCTGATGACGAGGACGTATAGTCCTCTAAAGGCGAGGGTACTAGTACCCAAGGGTCCATCCTTATGAGAAAGCAAGAGATCGACTCATCGAGAGAGCCGGTCATCCCAAATTCAAAAGACTAGATGTAGGAAATCTATGTAGTTAACATGATGTTTAGTGATGCAGATGCATGCAACCTTTGTTGTGAAATTTGGTAAATGCGGACTTCATATGAAACAATGCAATGTAATGGAATGTTCATAACATTCTTTCCCTATTTTGTGATTTTTGATTTTGATTTAATTTTTTTGGAAAACACAGATTGACTGTCCTTTTGAAAGAGGTGATAATTCATGCAACCTTGTCCTATCTTTTGCAAATCTTTCCGGGAACTCCCTCAGAGTATATGTTCTGTTTGATTTAGTCACTTGACCATTTTGGAGTGATGGCAATGGAGCCGTTTGACGTATAATCAATCCATTAAAATTTCAGGGTTTGTCCCCCCTTTTTAAAAACATCGACAGGTGAGAACTTTTGATCTACCCCTATGTTCACTTGAGGCTCATGCACGATGCTCCTCATTGCCCCAGTGTAAGTCTTTGAGGTATCAATCGTTGTCTTTCGTCATGACCTTGTAGCAGGGAACCTATTGGGTGAGAACTTCTAATCTGCCCCTAGGTTAACTTGAGGCTCATGCACGGTGCCCCTCATTGCCCCATTGTAGGGCTATGAGGTAACCATTGTTGTCTTGTTTTCACAACCTCATAGTGAGGAAGAATGAAAGAAGCATTTGATTCTTGCAAAAAAAATTTTCCAAGGATGAGAAATAGTTGAAGGATTTTTTCAGTTGATGGATTAAGTCAAATGACTCCTATGAAGAAGCAAGGTGTTTTGATGTTTTGATGATGCCAAAGGATCAATTGCTTCTAAGTTTTATTCAAGACAAGAATCCAAGAATCCAAGAAAATCAAGATATATGATCAAGTTGATCTCTAGAATCTAAGGAAGAAGTTTCCAAATTGAAAAAGCAAAAGGTTTGGCCAAAGAATTCTATCTAAATCATTTTAAATTGCGATTTACTCTCTGGTAATTGATTACCAGCAGCTGAAAATGTTTATAACAGTCACTAGAAATTTGAATTCAAAATTTCTAATGGGTAATTGATTACACATGGATGGTAATCGATTACCAGCAGTTTATTGAACGTTTTAATTCAAATTTTAAAACCTGTAATCGATTACACAAGTCTTGTAATCGATTACCAGAGGGGATTTTCAGAAAATAATTTCCAAGAGTCACATCTATTCAAATGTTTTATGAATGGCCATCAAAAGTGACTTGGAAACACGAATTTAAGGAGAGTTTTCATTGCCCAAAAAGTTTTATCCTCTCAAAAGATTAAAAGTTTTTCTGAACTGAACTGTCTTATCCTCTCAAAAAGATTCCTTGGTCAACCACTTGCATATTCAATAAGGAATTTTGATTGATCTTCATTGTACAATCTATCTCTTTTAAGAGAGATTTCTCCTTCTCTTCTTCTTATTTCTGAAAAGGGATTAAGAGACCGTGGGTCTCTTGTTGTAGAGGATTCCTGAATACAAGGGAAGGGTTGTCCCTGTGTGGTTCAGACTTTGTAGAAGGAGTTTTACAAAAAGAGTGGAAAATCTCAAGTGGGTTGCTTGAGGGCTGGGCGTAGGCACGGGAAGTGGCCGAACCAATATAAATCAAGTTTGCATTCCTCTCTTCCCTTAAACTTCTTTTATTTATTGTTATTTATCTTTTGCTTTAAAGAAGTTCATTTTGAATTGTCTTTTGAGTAATTCATGTTAAGGGTGCATTGTTAATCCAAAGAGAGAGAGTGAAAGTTTAATTGGGGAATAGTCTTTGTATCTTAATTCAACCCCTCCCCCCCCCTCTTCTTAAGATAATTGAGGCCATTTGTCCAACATCCTATTCTTGATAACTCACTTCTCTCTAAAAAGACAAACTTTCTGGAATGATAAAATGAGGTCACATGAACGTCTTGAAAACACAGTCAATCAAATGCTTTTTTTTTTCAATTTTGAAACTTATTTGTTTTGAACTTTACTCGTTGTTTTACGGCACCCCCACCAACGTGCAAGACGAGTAATCTCTGATTGAACGGTCTTGGAAGTCAACACTCAGGAGCGCAGGTCGCTTTGAGCAAACAAACCAATGGCTTACACTCACATTCCAGTGGAAGTTGAATAGACAAAGATGTGTTTGTGAGAGGATGAGAGAGACAAGGATGTCAAATTCATCCATTTTAGTATTGTAACTGTGGTTTATAATAATGGCTTAAACTTGAAAATCCTGATGAGTCATTAGAGACATCTAACAACAGCTTTCAAAATTGCCCCATGTGTGGTGTCGTTTGTCAATGTTAGGATTCACAAGCGATTCTCCTCAAATTTCAGCCAGCCCGCAGCAATTAGACTTTGCACCTTACGCTTCAGGGTCATACAATGCTCAATGGAATGCCCTGGGGTTCCTCCATGATAAGCACACATTGCGTTCGAGTCGTATCCTCGGAAAAATGGAGGTTGAGGAAACCTAGCAGGGGTTATGGCTACCATTGCAGTATCAAGTAGATAATGGAGCAAGTTAGCATAGGACACCAGAATTGGGGTGAGTTCTACAGGCTTTTTTACTGCAAAATTCCTTTCTTGGTTGGTGTTTTGGTTTGTGCTAAAGGTGGTGTTTAGCATTGGTTGTGTGGTAGGTGGGTTTTGTGGTTGATTTAGGGATGACCTTTGTGGATAAATGGGTGGTAGGTAAGGAGAAGGGTTGTTATTTGCTGAGTAATGACATTGTTGGATTGGTGGGAAACTTGGCCGTATAGGAATGGCAGCCGCAGCATGGGTTTCTTCTTCATTCTCACCCTCTTTATTTGCCCCAGTTTTCTCATTCGTCCAAGCAGGATGATTAAATTTTCCTCTTTTCAGACCCACTTCGATCCTTTCGCTGGCAAAGACCAAATCTGTAAAACATGAAGATGTGTAACCCACCATTTTTCATAGTAGAACACCGGTAACGTGTCTACTATGATTGTGATAATCTCTTTCTCTGCTATTGGGGGCGCTACTTGAGCTGCCAGGTCTCTCCATCTTTGGGCATATTCCTTGAAGGATTCATGCTCTTTTTTGCACATGTTCCATAGTTGCATCCTATCCGAAGCCATATTAGAATTGTACTGATACTGCTTAACGAAGGCAACCATTAGGTCCCTCCAAGAATGGACTCGGGAAGGTTCCAAGTTAGCGTACTAGGTAACAGCTACCCCAGTAAGACTTTCTTGGAAGAAATGTATCAGTAATTCCTCATCTTTTGCGTATGCCCCCCATCTTCCGACAATACATCTTTAGATGGTTCTTGGGGCAAGTAGTCCCCTTGTACTTGTCAAAGTCTGGCACCTTGAACTTGGGAGGGGTGACGATATTGGGTACTAGGAACAACTCCTTTAGCAAAGGCATAATCTTCACCTCCTTCAATGGCCCTGAGCCTTTCCTCTAGATGATCCACCTTTCCCATTTCCGCCATAGCATGAGGGTTTTTAATCCCTGTGGAATGCAAGGGGTGTGGTTGTGGGTGATACTGAGGGCCCTCCAAAGTGTTTTGCAGGGGTATATCACCAACTGCTTGCCCTTCAGTGGCATATCCGAGGCAAGGCTTAAAGTCGGCTAGATTGTGGTAGGAAATTTCATATGTCTCCCCCACGGTTTTAAGAGACATGTGCATGATCAGTTCGGGGTTGTCGGCTCTCAATGAGTATGGGAGTGAAGTTATTGACATTCTCACTGGGAGTGTACGCTACATTGGGTGGTGTATAGTTGGGAGGCAAGCCATATGGCAGGAAGGCGTGCTCGTTTTGAATTTGCACATCATGGGGTCATCCGTACTTCCTAAATCTTTGCCTACCATATCTGAGGTTGGATGATTCATTTGCTTGAGGCCAGATGGGGGCATCGAGTTCACCTTAGCGACAGCGCTGGTAACGGCAACTGTAACTGCATTGGCTTCCATTATCTTCTTCATACTTATCATGGCCTCCATCATTGTGGCCATTTGCTCTTTCATGGCCTTCATGTCGGCCTTCCTCTACTCTTGCACCTCCTCTACTTCACTCATTACTCTAGCTCTAACACGAGTTCGGTAAGGGCACCGTAAAGTGTGTTCTTTTCTTTTTGATAACAATGATTAAGTTCGTTTTTTTTCAAGGAAAGAATGCAATGAGCAATGCAACCAATGAAAAGCATGGATGTATGCGAATGATGCACAGTTGAAGTATTACAAATTTTTACGCAGGACATGGAGTTGAATCAATTTAGATTTTTCAACATGGTCCATGACATCTTGGTCAAGGTGAAACTGGAAGTAACAAGGACATCAACAGTCCTAAATGTGTTTGGTAGTAGATGAAGCAGCGATGTAACTCGATCCATCATTTGCCCCAATTTTTGAAAGATGGTTACTTACATGCTTCAACTTGACTTGATTAACATTTTCGTAAAAGCATGAGCTTGGTTCAACCCCATAATCCAAGGAATGGCAATTTCGATCACCAATACTTTGACAACATTTCATAGAGATGAAAGACTCGGGAATACGCATGCTATGCATGGAAAATGTAATTATGAAATTGAGATGCCCAAAGAAACATCATTTCCTAGTTAACCATGCATTAGGTACCATGTTCACTCATTTTGTTTTTAACTGAAACGGGTTTATGATCCCAACATGGTTGGTTCATGGTACCGAATATATGCAACCAAGAATGCATCATGAATTTTCATGCTTCCCTTTTTGTTTTTGTTTTGTAGAGGAAAATGCAAGGATCATGCATGAGCGAACATGAAAACAAAAGGTATGCAGTTTGTAGAACAAAAAGTATGTTGAACGCATATGCATGATGATGCAATGACTCATGCAAAATGTGATGTTGGAATATGATAACAGACAAATGCATGAACGATATGTTCATTATGAGGCCATGAAGAGATGCTTATGCGATGCATGATATGAATGCATGCTAGAGATAAAATGCGGGATTGATTTGATTCACACTGACTTTTGGAGTAAAAACATGGGATAAACTCATTTTATTCAGAAAGTTTATAACTAGTCAAGATCTGAGTGACAACACAAACTTCCTAGCGGTTTCTGATTATATGGGCCATTAAGTCTATCATATGCTGACAATAGCTGAGAAGTCCGTGGATCTCCTCAGGGGCGGAGTAGGTGTCCACCATTGCCTTGGCCTTGGCTAGTAGTCGAGGAAGCTCTTGACTCCCGTTCAAGGTAAGAGCAAATCAGTCCATCCACATTGTTGTCTCTTGGTGTAACAAGTCGATCACCCTTCCTCTAGCCTCCTTTTTCGCGTAAACTCGGGCATACTCGTCCGCCACTCTATGCTCGTGGGCCATGGCTAGATTTAGTTCTTCTTGGTACTTGCTGATGATAGCTAACATGTTGGTCTCTGTCTCGCATAATCGCTGAGACAACTTTCTTTTGGACCTTGAGCAAACCTTCAACTCATCTTTCAAGATCAAACTGTCTACTCGTGATTGGTCCCTTTCCTCTCTCTGGAGCTTAAGCTCGCTGTTGCTGCCCCACAGAGCCCCTCGGAACTTTTTCCGGCCGTGCTCTTCCCTACAAGCCCTCTTGGTTTCTCGTTCCAAGGCTTTGGGTGGTAGCCACATTTACATCTCTCAGTTCGGTATTCTCCTTTCGGATTTTCAGAGCCGCTGATTTGAACCTTTCTTTAACTGCACCTCTTCGTCTTCCTCCGGTGCCTCAACTTCCTCTCTGTTAGCGGTTCTCAAACTTGGAAGCCAATCCAAACCTTGCACGTGGGCTTTTAACCACTTACGTCGATCGCTGCCAAGTCCACCAACCCATCCACATTCGGAAAGAGGACTCCTCCGAAAATCAACAGTGCGAGAATATCAATGAACGGGGCCCACTCGCCTTTACCTGCCAAGATTCTTGCTTTTGCCTCCAAATAGTTTCTCGATATTCCAACCACCCCATTTTCGACTTGCTTTCTGTGGTCTAATTCCTGCGCCGAGATTTAGACCATCTTAGAAATTCTAGCTAATGAGGGATAGAACCCTGAGAAGAGGTATGGTCTCCTTCCCCCTAGAGGACATCCTAGGATCTCTTCAAATTCTTCTACCATGGGTGATAGCTGGAAGTCCCCAAAGGTGAAACACCTCAATGGCTGATCATAATACCGGGCAAGGGAGGCAATGGCCTCTATAGAGACTTCTACCATGGCTAGGTCCCAGATTTTACCGTAAGCTTTGCGAAAAGCTTGCTGCTGGAGCTGACCCATCAACTGCCCTAACTCTTTTAGAATGGTGGTCCCTAGGCTCTTGACCTTGACTTGATAGAACCTCTTTTTAAGCGAAGGCGTTTGACTTGATCCCATGTTTTACGGTGAACAAAAATTGGTGTGAATTAAAACTCCGACATATATCATGGGTGGAATGGATGAATGCATGAAGAAATGCATATAACATAGATGCGATTTATGAATACGGGAGCCCGAGAAATTGTCTCCTTCTTAGATACAATGTCTTGGGGTAGAAAAGTGCCCAACATATGTATTTAAGAAGGTGACACGGACCCTCCGTTGGTTTGTTAAAAAGAGGGGATCAAGACAGAACCCGTGCGTGATGCATATGCAAAAGGCGCAACACAGAAATGTACATAGTATGACAATATTCACAAAATATAAGCAAAAGGGTACATGACACTTATGCATGGCAGTGTGAAAAAAATGGCACGCAGCGTGTCCGCTTCGTGCCCCTATTCAAGGGACCTATATGAGAGGGAGCTAACTAGGCTTTTAGTGATAATTCCCAAGGCGGTCATATCTCTCTTGATGGTCTCTAGAGGTATCATCCCCTTCGAAGAACATATTGCAACAGTAGGGACTACTAGCAACAATATGTTATCAAAGAGAAAAACTCTAGATGAGGGTTCACTGTAACCAAGCAAGTCGGAGACCTAGCATGATCACAGATTCACCTCCACTCCTTATGTTCCCACGAGCCCAGGTATAGGGCCCTTTTTTTTCAACTCACCATGTGTGCAAATAGTGTTGGTGTTTGTGTGTATCAAATGAATAAATATTTACCTCATGCATACATTTTAAAACGCACTAAAAGCATTAAAGAGTTATATATATAAGAACATAAGAAAAATAAAGGGAAGCCAACAAAGGAGAAAGTCATGGTAAAACATTTGCACAAGATTAAATGGCCTAACTCTCTAAAAACAGTCCCTAGTGGAGTCGCCAACTGTTGCAACCTACCCTTCGGCGGGAGGGCGATGCGTGACTCACGTGTTCAGGTTCCAAGAAAGGAATACGCGCGGAGTCGTCACCAATGTTTATTTGATGAAAACGTCGGAAAAACCGGAAAAGATGTGATCTAAGAACTTTAAGTGAAAGGTTCGGGAGTTTTATTTACACAAGGGGAAGGTATTAGCACCCCACACGTCCGTCACAAGAGACGGCAACCTTTAATCAAATGTGCAAATATGACTTCAATTTATGTTATCTTCCCTTTTTAAGTTCTTATGTCTTTTTTATGCCATTTTATATTTTTATATTTTTGTGGTCGACAAGGGCGTTTCCCTTTGCTCCTACATATTCCTCAATTGTGATGAGAAAATCAGACCTACGTAGTTCTTTTGTGAACAAAGCGTTTTGGTTAAGTTATTTTTTATCCTTTTTTTGCAAGATATGTTTTTATTGAATGAAAGGTCATTTAAGGCGTTGGACCATTAGACAATCTTTCGATTCTTTTGAAAAGTGAGAAAACATTAAGGCATTGGACCATTAATGATTTCTTTATTTTTGAAAGAGATAATAAAGTTACATATTGATTTTAGGCTTTTTAGAAACCTACATTTAACCAATAAAAGCGGAAAAGACCATTTCAAGGCATTGGACCTTTAAAAATGGCTTTTTTAGGCGTTAACAAAAAGTTTGGTTTATGAATTGATTTTAGCCTTAGTTTCACTTTGGTTATTAGTCAATTCAATTAAGAAAGAAAAATCCCAAAGAGAAACGTCCGATTGATTTTTTTGTTTTATTTTACTAAAAGATATTTTTTTATTATTATATTATTATTTTATCTCTTTTTGGTTTCCAACGTGGTTACGACGTGACCGAACAATCGGATTTCATTTTAACAGAAATTAACGGATATTACAATTCAAATGATCGGTGGAAATTTATTTTATTTTTTTATTAGGCGAGAAAATGACTTAAGTAAATGACTAAAGCACGTCAAAAGGGGGTACGGAAAGTAAATGAAACGAAAATAAAAGTACGTGAAACAAATGAGGACCACTAAGGGTACATAGAATGAATTGAAAAGTTCGATTTCAGGAACTTACCGGTTGAAGACCGAAGAACGACGAAGAACGAACGAAGAACATCGAAGAACGGTTGAAAATCTTCGCGAAATCACCCACGGAAACGTTACGGAAGCGCCTCAGCTTGGATTTTCTTCACGGAAACAATTATTTTCACTAATTTCAAGTGATCTCGAAATACCAGGAGGGCTGAACATTTTTCTCCTTCACTCCTCCCCATATTTATAGGAAAATAGGGGAGGAGCTTGCCACCCAGCTCGCCCAGGCGAGCTAGGTTGCTTCCTCCAGAAGCAACCGCCTTCTGGAGGAACATCCTGGAAGGCCCAAGTGGGCCTGGTTGCTATCTGCACCCCCATTTTTACTAAGCACACCCCCTTGCCTTTTTTTGGTGATTCTTTTTTCGTAACGTTACGAAACTTTACGAATTTCGTGACGACACTTGTTTTCTTTCCGTAAGGTTACGAAACCTTACGGGCCATGTAATTACTCCATTTTTAGCTTTCGGAATGTTACGGGAACTCACGGATTGCGTAACAATACTTCCTTTTGATTTCCGGCATGTTGCAGAATTTCACGGATTGCCTAACAATGCTTGCTTTTGATTTCCGGCATGTCTCGGAACTTCACGAATTGCCTAACGATGGGTGCCAAGTACCTCGAAGTGGTCAAACGAAAGTTGCATGCCACCAAACAATGGTCCCCAGACGAAATTATGGTATGACAATGGGGGCATACTCGAAAGATGAAAAATTGCTGATGCATTTCTTCTAGGAAAGTCTTACTGGGGCAGCCGTCACCTGGTATACTGATTTGTAACCTTCCCGAGTCCATTCTTGGAAAGACCTAATGTTTGCCTTCATTAAGTAGTATCAGTACAATTCTAATATGGCTCCGGATAGGATGCAACTACAGATCATGTGTAAAAAAGAGCATGAATCTTTCAAAGAATATGCCCAACGGTGGATGGATCTGACAGCTCAAGTAGTGCCCTCAATGACGGAGAAGGAGATGATAACAATGATAGTAGGCATGTTACCGGTATTGTACTACGAGAAGATGGTGGGTTACACGCCTTCAAGCTTTTCCGATTTAGTTTTTGTCGACGAAAGGATCGAAGTGGGTCTGAAAAGAGGCAAATTTGATCATCCTACTTTCATGAATAAGAAGCATGGGGCAAATAGAGAGAGTAAGAATGAGGGAGGAACCCATGTTGTGACTGTCATTCGTACATGGCCAAATTTCCCACCAGCTCAACAATGTAAATACTCAGCCAATATCAACCATTCTCATTACCCACCACCTTATTAGCCAAGAACACCCAATCATCCACAAAGGCCACCCCTAAATCAGTCGTAAATCCCACCTACCGCATAACCGATACCAAACACCACCCTTATCATGAACCAAAGCACCAACCAGGGAACAAATTTTCCAGCAAAGAAGCCTATAGAATTCACCCCAATTTTGGTGTTGTATGCTAACTGACTCCCATATCTACTCAATAATGCAATGGTAGCCATAACCCAGCCAAGGTTCCTCAACCTCCATTTTTCCGAGGATACAACTCGAACGTAACATGTGCTTATCATGGAGGAGTCCCGGGGCATTCCATTGAGCATTGTATGACCTTAAAACATAAGGTGCAAAGTCTAATTGATGCAGGCTGGCTAAAATTTGAGGAGGATAATCGCTTGTGAATTCTGACGTTGGCAAGCGACACCATGCATGGGGCAATTTGAAGGTTGTTGTTAGACGTCTCTGATGACTCATTAGGATTTTCAAGTTTATGCCATTACTGTAAGCAACGGTCACAATGCTAATAATATGGATAGACTTGATATCCTTGTCTCTCATTCTCTCACAATTACATCTTTTCTTATTTAACTTCCACTGGAATGTGAATGTAAGTCATGGGTTTGCTCAAGTGACCTGCGCTCCTAAGTTTGACTTCCAAGTTTGTTCAATCAGAAATTGTTCATTCTACACGTTTGTTGAAGGTGCCGATGTGTAAAGTAAAAAGTTCAAAAAGAAAGGAAAAACCTTTGATTGACTGTGTTTCAAATAAGAAGTACAATCATTCATGTGACCTAATTTTATCATTCTTAAAAGTTTTCTTTTGAGAGAAAAGTGAGTTATCAAGAACAAGAGTCATTTGACTTAATCTGTCAATTGAAAATCTTTAAATATTTCTCATCGTTGAAAATTCATTTTCGAGAACCTACACAGTTTCTTTCATTTTTCCTTGCTACAAGGTCATGACAAAAGACAGCAATGGATACCTCAGAGCCCTACACTGGGGCAATGAAAGGCACCATGCATGAGCCTCAAGCGAACCTAAGGGCAGATCAAAAGTTCTCACCCGGTAGGTTGAAAACCCGAAAGGGCGGCCTAAGCAAAAATTAGGGTGGATATAAAATAAAATAAATCAGGGGTGTGTTATTAAGGTTTTGTCCCAAAATCCAAACTACAAAAGGATCTAAGTCAAGATTTGAAATGACACATGGCCATTTTTCAAAATCTCAAACACTAATTTATCCCTTACTACCCCCTCCGAGCCAAAGCATATTAAAAAAAAAAAAGCAAAATAGAAACCCTGAGTAGGAACCACCGCTAAACCGGCAGGAAGGGCAATGCGAACAACACATGCATGAAGTTGGGCAATAATGAAAGGAAAAAGAGAGATAAAATCCGCCAAAGGCAAGTAAAGAAAAAAAAGAGACAAAAGATCTCCAGATTTTACAAGGAAGGCACAAAAAGTGTAATAAGGATTAATGTATAAGGCAAAAGGAGTAGAGTATATATAAAAAGCAAGAAAAACCTTGAGGTTCGCACTTGCACATTTGAGAAGAAAACTCATTTGACCAAGAGCTCGTGGAAGATGCGTAAAGACAATTGGGATAGTAGGGTACATATGATGTTAGTCTCTCATGCAAACTCCTTGGGATTCCTTTTGAATCCAAGGGTAGCTTCGTTATATAAATTATTTCATGATCAGCCCATGTCATCAAGCTTCAACGGGATCGACAGACCCTTGGCATCACTCTATCAGGAAATTTTCACTTGGTCACATACCAAAGTGTGACAATTCATTGCCATCCTTCAATGGGGCGCACAATTGATCCCAAAGCCTTACGTTTTCTTGCTGTGCAGAAAGAGACAGTCAATCTATGTTTTCCACAAAAGGAAAAAAAAGAAGCAAAAAAAATCAAATCAAAATCAAAATCGCAAAAAATTGGAAAGAATGTCATGAGCATTACACAATTTTCATGATTCAAAACCTTTTGCATTACTAGCATTTCAAGATGAAGGTTGCATGCATCTGCATCCCAAATCATGTTCATATTAGGCTATAAGTGCATAGATTTCTCTTTACATACCACTTTCCCAAATCTAATCTTTCAAGTTTAGGATGAGAGGCCCTTTTAAAGAGTCAACCTCTTGCTTTCTCATAAGGTTAAGCCCTTTGGTACTAGTACCTATTGGCTTGTTTCATAGGACTTAAATTCCTTGCTTTTATCTTTCATAGGACTCCAAGTCCTCGCTTTTATCTTTCATAGGACTCAAAGTCCTCTCTTTCATCTTTCACAGGACTCAAAGTCCTCACTTTTATCCTCCGTAGGACTCAAAGTCCTCGTTTTTATCTTTCATAGGACTCAAAGTCCTCATCTTTATCTTTCATAGGACTCAAAGTCCTCTGTCTTTATGCTTTCATAGGACTCAAAGTCCTCTGTCTTTACTTTCAAAGACTTTAATGTCTTTTGTCGAGACTATCATAGTCTTCTTTACATTTCAAGACTATCAGAGTCTTGTGTCAAGACTATCATAGTCTTCTTTACATTTCAAAGACTATCAAAGTTTTTTGTCTTGCAGAGACTATCAATGTCATCTTCCCTTTACTTTCAAATACTTTAATGTCTTTTGTCAAGACTATCACAGTCTTCTTTATATTTCAAAGACTTCAATGTCTTTTGTCTAGAATATCATAGTCTTCTTTACATTTCAAAGACTATCAGAGTCTTTTGTCAAGACGATAATGTCTTCATTTACATTTCAAAATACTTCAATGTCTTCAGTCATTTATGCTTTCAAAAGACAACAATGTCTTCATTTACTTTTCAAAAGACTTCGATGTCTTCAGTCATGTACGCTTTCAAAAAACTACAATGTCTTCATTTACATTTCAAAAGACTTCAATTTCTTTAGTCATTTATGCTTTCAAAAGATGACAATGTCTTCATTTACATTTCAAAAGACTTCAATGTCTTCAGTCATTTACGTTTTCAAAAGACAATAATATCTTTATTTACATTTCAAAAGACTTCAATGTCTTTAGTCATTTACAATTTCAAAAGACTACAACGTCTTCATTTACATTTCAAAGACTTCAATGTCTTTTGTCATTTATAGGACTCAGTGTCCTTGTTTTTGCTTCATAGAACTCGATGTCCTCTGTCTCTATGCTTTGAAAAAAAAAAAGGAACTTTAGATGTCTTCCGCTCTACAGAACTTTGTTCTTCATTCTTCGTCTGGTTAGTGTTTGTCTTTAAGGATTTGAACATGATTTATGGACCCTTAGGAGTCCCCTATATTGTTTTGTGCACCTTCATCTTCTTCTCCTACCATCGGTAATCACTCTTCTTTTGTAAAGTGAGTTTTAACCGATCGTTAGTATCGCAAGTTATCTTTAAAAAGGGGGTTGAAGGTTGATAAGCAAAAAACCAAGATAAAACCAACTCATAACTAATTTGTTTTTTTTATCAAATATCACTTGAAATAGTTTCAAGGTCCAACGCCTAAACGACTCTTTCCTCTTTTCAAAATCAAAATATCATTTCAAGGTCCAACGCCTTAACGACTCTCTTCACTTTTCAAAATTTAAAACATCATTTCTAGGTCCAATGCCTTAAACGATTTGTGTTCGCAATTAAAATCAATCTTTCAAAAAATATTAAATCAATGTAACACACAAGCTTTCTGACTTTAAGAACTACGTACGTCGGAATTCCTCATCGCACCTGAGGATAAATAGGAGTAAGGGCAACACCCTTGTTGACCCAAAAAAATAATAAACATAAAAAGCAAAAATACATTAAAAAAATATAAAAAAGAGGAAAATACATAATTTTGAAGTCATGTCTTGCACACTCGATTAGAGACTGTCGTCCCTTGTGACAAACGCGTGAGATGCTAATACCTTCCCCGTGCATAAACAACTCCTGAACCCTCATTTTCAAAATCCACATACCTTCGCCTTTTGCGTTTTTTCTAACGTTTTCCTCAAATAAATGTTGGTGGCGACTCCGCACGTTTTCTTCATGAGACGATGCACCTTTTGATTCCGCCTTGTCCTCCCACCGAAGAATAGGTTGCGACACCAGCCAAAAAACCATAGGAGAAACCAACCTATTAATAGGTGTCCAAAACAAGAAAAAAGGAACATGAACATAGCAAAAAGTGAACAAACAAGATCATAAAGTTCGGAACCATGTTGTCTCCGGTCTCCGCGGGTGTTAAATTAGTATCAAGATAACTTAATTTAAGGAACCATTTAATCACTTAGCATGAATCACTATTTAACTATAATGCTCCAATCGTAAGTCTTAAATAGATATATGCACAAATACTTGGAGACTTATGAACAAAGCTTAAACTGTCCAATTATAAATCAACATGTCAAGCACACCAAAATTCTTAAACCTTCAAAATATATATATATATATATATATATATATATATATATATATATATATATATATATATATATATATAATTTTAACACAAATATATGATAAGTCAAAATTGAATTTACCTTTCACCTTTGTATTTTGAGTTCTCAGTCTTTTTATTTTCTTCCTTGAAGTTTTTCTCTTTTTACTGTGTGTCTCCTCCCCTTTTAAAACCAGAACAATATAAGTGACACCAACATGTCAAGCACATCAAAATTCTTAAATCTCCGAATAAACATATAATATGTTAATATATGTTTATGTTTCAAAGAAATAATTTGAAAGCTTTTTATATAATAGGTGTTTAGTCAAGCCAACACAGAGACAACCAATAATATGTGTATGGTTTAAATATAATTTGTTTCCAAATACCAAATTGTGGCACCAATAATTATATTTGGAGACCTGACACAAACATGACATAAAAATTATATAGCAAATTCAATGCAAAAGTAGTTATCCATACACAATTTTAACTAGCCTATTGAGCAATAACCTATGAGATATGAGAATGAAAATGATGAAGAAAGAACAAACTCAATGTCAACACAAGGTCAACTGTGTAAGAAGAAAAAATTAAAAAGAACTAGGTAAGTTAAAATTAAGGAGAACTAGGTAAAATTATTGAAAGCATAGTATAGAAAAATACATTTGATGAACTAGGAAAATTAGGAAGAATGAATAGTAATCCAATTACCTGTGAAGCATGAACAACCAGTAATATGAACAACATAAAATGAAATAATAGATATGAAACAATCAACAATCAAGAATGGAGAAGTAAAAGAAAATCTAAAACGAGAGATGATAAATGAGAAACATGAATAGCGATGAATAAAGAGATATCAATTATCAAACTTGTTCGATTAAAATGATAAACGAAATGATTCATGAGAATTAAAGAAAGCCAAAAACAAAATGAGTCTCAAATAGATTGAGATACTTAATAAACAACAACGGGATGATTCATGATAATTGAAGTAAGAAGAAAATGAAGCTTAGGAGAATTGAACAGAAAATAAAGAAATGAAACAATTTATGAGAGAGAAGCTCCTAAAGGATTCCATTTCAGATGTGAAATGAGAATACACAAGAAAATAGCTAATTTCATCGGAAGTGTCTCTTGCGCTCAGTTCCCATTGTCATCATTGACTTCAGAAGCATCTCTGGTGCTTTGTTTAATCTATGAATGTTTCCTCTCTAAAAAAATGAGAATGTAACTTTATGTTTGGGTCTGATTGAATATTCAATGCACTGCGACCTCGTGACCATGTTTCCTTTTTTATATATTTACATTGTTTCTTTTTTTAAAAGATTTCACTATTAGAAAATATGCTTTCTACATCGGTTATTTATGACTTTCAACATCGGTTTTTCAACCGATGTTGAAAGTACCGACGTTGATAATATTATCGTTAACATCGGTTTTTCAAAAACCGATGTTAAAGTAAAATTACCAACATCGGTTATATAAATAACCGATGTTGCTAATATGAATTACACCCAGAAAATGTATATTAATATTGAAAGTTAACATCGGTTTTTACAAAAAACCGATGTTAACGAATGTGTTACTGTTGACAGTTAACATCGGTTTTTTACAGAAAACCGATGTTAACGTTCGTTAACATCGGTTTTTATAAAAAACCGATGTTAACGAATGTTTTATTATTGACAATTAACATCGGTTTTTATAAAAAACCGATGTTAACGAATGTGTTAATATTCACAGTTAACATCGGTTTTTATGAAAACCGATGTTAACGTGGGTTAACATCGGGTTTTTCAACAAACTGATGTTACCGGATGTCATCGGTTTTTACAAAAAACCGATGTTAACGAATGTGTTACTGTTGACAGTTTACATCGGTTTTTTACAGAAAACCGATGTTAACGTTCGTTAACATCGGTTTTTATAAAAAACCGATGTTAACGAATGTGTTATTATTGACAATTAACATCGGTTTTTATAAAAAACCGATGTTAACGAATGTGTTATTATTGAATTTTAACATCGGTTTTTTACAGAAAACCGATGTTAACGAATGTGTTATTGTTGACAGTTAACATCGGTTTTTTTAAAAAACCGATGTTAACGAATGTGTTGCTATTGACAGTTAACATCGGTTTTTATAAAAAACCGATGTTGTTTTCAGGAATTTTTTTTATATAATGTCTTTGTTTTTACAAAAAACCAAAATTTAACCTGTAAATTTAAAATCAGACCACACAGCACACAACATATATCATTTGCATTCAGTTTTCAAATAGATTTTAGCAAAAAACTAGCTATCAACAAAGGTTGTTCAATGTTAAGATGAAACAACAATTGTAAAAAATATAATGCAAAAACGTAAACTAATTTATTAACCTAAAGTTACATAGTTGCCTAACATCCTATGTTTGATTTCTAACTTTTAGATAATATTGTGCCCACTGTATGCGAAGTGCCTTAAATCTCTCTGCTTCCAATGGTCTAACTTCATTAAAATACTGCATGATGAAATAAAAAAATAAATTAATAATGTAATAACAATTATAAGAAAACCAAATTTGTTTGTAATAAACAATTACCGTCTCCCAATTATTCCTGAAAGATCCTAAGATTATCGTGGACATCCAGTGCATCACGTAGTAGCCACATTCAGTGATTCCTTTTTGTCTATTACACTAAATACATAATGAAATTTGGATATTAATTAAACGTTAACTACAATTAGTGTACACACACATAAAATATATATAAGTAGAACTTTTATTTAAATCACGTACCTTAACAACAATCCACCTAGCAACAGCCTTGGATTTCGGTTGTGGAGTATCATCAAGTCCTTTCAAAGCACTAGTGTTGAATATAAGGAACATTAAAATATTGATGTTGTTGAGTTATGCCAATGAAAATGTATTGAAAACAATACTGACCTGTTAATTATTCCCTTAAGGTAGTTGTCTGGCCTGTTATGCAAAGAACAAAACCAGACAACTAGGTTTTCCTTAGGTAGAATGACGACCATTTGCCAGTGTCCACTGCAGTAGAGACGAATATAGTTTATTGTAGTAGTATAGATTATTTAAATTCAATTATTGTGTTTGACTTACCTATTCAGATAGGCTCCAAGGTAAACATCTCGTTTTGAACTCTGTATCCAACTCTTGATGTAACTTTCGGATTCAAATTGTGATTGTCCAGATCTCTGAATGGACTGTGGCTCGAGGAATCCATACACATCAGAATTCCCCGCTCGCACACTTGTCTCAGTCAGATGGCTGTGTTGTTAAGTCAAAGTTAATTATGTATGAATTTAAAACAATTACTTTGGTAATTAATAGTAATCTAAAATGACTTACAGAATCCACAACTGTATAACTGATATGCTGAGACATTGACCACCATGTGCAATTTCAGAGAGATCTTCGTGCTTTATATACAATGGGAAGTTTTGATTAAACACCCCGAATATGGTAGCATCCCACATAACCTGGAGCGGCTTCAAAAACAGTTGTGGGATGGTCAATGTCATCAGGTACAGGGGATCATCGACCTCTTCATCCGGGCTTTCTGGAGGTTTTGCTGGAGACACAGCTGCCTATTGATAAAACATAGTTAATTAGCAAGTTTTGATTACAGTGAACAAATTAATTGAAAAAAATAAACATATAATCAGAGTAAAATACCTGTTCTGATAAACGCTTCACAAGATGTGTTGGCCAAGCAAGGAAAGTGTTAAGTGCCTGCCCCACTAAGGTAACCTCGGCAGTGGGTACAGGAACGAGAGCCTCTGTATCTTTAACCTCCTCAACACCAACCTTGACTTGGCCATGCAACAACAGGATGTTGTGAACTGTTGTGGATCCCTCGTAAAGTCTTCCTAGGGCAACCAAGCGGAAAGGATTTTCTTCAATATATAGGCCGCATTTGTCTGAGTCACCCATCCCTGGATTGTTCCCTGAGGGAGCAACACAACTCTCCTTTGTACTGACACGAGGACCTGAGGGACCAACCTCTGGCTCTGGAGGTAGTGCAATTCCCTGTGATTGCATCCGAGACTGAAACTGCGACTGCATCTGGCTGAAGGATTCCATCATCTTTCGAGTCACTTTTTCTGTGATTGACTCCTCCAGTTGGTCTCTGATTTGTTGGGTCAGCTGTTCTAGGTCTTCAAGAGGCATGGAGGAAGAACTGCGGGATGTTCGTGAAGCTGATCCAAAGTATTGCTTTATGGTGACACCGGCTCCAACAGCACGAACACGGCCAGGGTGCTCTGGTCGCCCAATGGCAGCAGTCAGGATATCCTGACGTCCATGGGGGACAAACGATCCCTGTGACGCCTGCTCGTCCAAAGAATCCTGTACCGAACACATATTTGTCCAAGGAATTCACAAAATACACAAAGATAATTACAATCCTGTCAGCTATTTCTTTTGCTGCCTCAGACGTCATCTGTCCAGTTTTCTTCGTGCGGGCCATCTTCCATTTCACGTGGCGTCTGAAGGGAGATGGAGGGTCAATGATGCCCTCAGTGCTTCCAGACTGGGCAGCTTCTTCCAGTCTTTTCTTTGCCTTCTCAGCCATGAGCTTTTCTTCTAAATATTCATAACCCCCACGAGACAATACGTGGGGGCAGTGTTTTGCTTCTGGGAGGCCTGTGCCTTTTTTCGTACATCCTGCAAAAGTTTAACATTAATGAAAATGATTATTACAATAAATTATAAGAAATGATTTTGTTGTGGAAAACAACTAAAATGACAAAGTACATACCTCCCATGAGGGGTCTCTACGGGTCTGACAAAACTGAGTCCATTTCTCCTTGCTAATGCCATATTTTTCACAGACAATGTCGTCCGCACCGTCCTTGTCGACTGCAAGTGCCCATTTCCTAGTCAAGTCAGATTTAAATTGCCTCCAGCGCTCGCCGACAATCTGAAGAATTTTCTTCTTTGTCCTATTGTCAGAAGCTTCAGGGATTTGAAATTCCGCCTGACAAACAATAAATTAGGTTTTGTTGTAAGTAAATAACAAATTTAGACTATTAAAGAAAATCAACGAAGAAAACTCAAATACCTGAATATCCTCCCATATCAAATCCTTCTGAGCAGTAGGGACTTCCTTCCAGGTGTCATATGTCACGTCGACCTTATCACGAGCGACAATCCCCAAATATGTTCTTAATTTCTTCTTGTAGGGACCGTCGGCCTTGCCGGTAGCAGGATCGACGTTGACCACAGGTCTTTCTGCCCCAGGTGGTCTAGTGGCCAATGATCGTAGCCGTGTCGCCTTGCGTGTCCGCTTCAACGTAAATGGAGACACATCAGCGTTTGCAGGAGGAGGAGGAAGAGGAGGAGGAGGCGAGGCAGGTGGAGTATCCATGGTCCTTTAAAGAAAAAAAGTTGAGTTAGTTAATATTATCAAAAAACACTGTATGAGTTATGTAAATGAATGTACCGAAATGAAATATTATATTAGAAAATTACGTTAGACGATGTTAATTAATTCTCCTTCATCATGATCATTACGATTAGCATGAACATCGTCAGCAGCTCCCTGGATTGTTCCCTGATGGAGCACACAACTCTCCTTTGTACTGACACGAGGACCTGAGGGAGCAACACAATACGTGGGGGCAGTGTTTTGCTTCTGGGAGGCCTGTGCCTTTTTTCGTACATCCTGCAAAAGTTTAACATTAATGAAAATGATTATTACAATAAATTATAAGAAATGATTTTGTTGTGGAAAACAACTAAAATGACAAAGTACATACCTCCCATGAGGGGTCTCTACGGGTCTGACAAAACTGAGTCCATTTCTCCTTGCTAATGCCATATTTTTCACAGACAATGTCGTCCGCACCGTCCTTGTCGACTGCAAGTGCCCATTTCCTAGTCAAGTCAGATTTAAATTGCCTCCAGCGCTCGCCGACAATCTGAAGAATTTTCTTCTTTGTCCTATTGTCAGAAGCTTCAGGGATTTGAAATTCCGCCTGACAAACAATAAATTAGGTTTTGTTGTAAGTAAATAACAAATTTAGACTATTAAAGAAAATCAACGAAGAAAACTCAAATACCTGAATATCCTCCCATATCAAATCCTTCTGAGCAGTAGGGACTTCCTTCCAGGTGTCATATGTCACGTCGACCTTATCACGAGCGACAATCCCCAAATATGTTCTTAATTTCTTCTTGTAGGGACCGTCGGCCTTGCCGGTAGCAGGATCGACGTTGACCACAGGTCTTTCTGCCCCAGGTGGTCTAGTGGCCAATGATCGTAGCCGTGTCGCCTTGCGTGTCCGCTTCAACGTAGATGGAGACGCATCAGCGTTTGCAGGAGGAGGAGGAAGAGGAGGAGGAGGCGAGGCAGGTGGAGTATCCATGGTCCTTTAAAGAAAAAAAGTTGAGTTAGTTAATATTATCAAAAAACACTGTATGAGTTATGTAAATGAATGTACCGAAATGAAATATTATATTAGAAAATTACGTTAGACGATGTTAATTAATTCTCCTTCATCATGATCATTACGATTAGCATGAACATCGTCAGCTTCTTCTTCTCCAACGTTGTTAGAAGTCATTTGTGTAGACAAAGGACTAACATAAGTGTCCATGTATGAATCATCATCTTCTACATTAACACCAATTGTTTTCCCGTTTAGAACCACAGACCACCTTTCATCACAAGGGTCTTGCACATAAAATACTTGCTTAGCTTGTTCTGCCATGATGAAAGGGTCATTCTAGTAAGCTAGTTTCTTTAAGTCTACCAACGTAAATCCTATATCATCAGTCCGCACATAAAAAATTATTATGACTAAATTGATATTTTTCAACTTTTACACGATACCCAAACATATTTTTACCTTAATAAAATGTTATTCAATTGATTGATTATTACGATATCTATTTGTATTAATCTAAATATTAAAAAAGAAAATAGGATATAACTTTTCTATGTGAATCTTGTGTACTAGTTATCTTGCTCAAGCATTATCCAACCCAACTAATCTATCACCTATTATATTCAGGGAATAAAATTCACAGACATCTATGGCGGACTACCGGAAATTAGCAACAAAACATATTAGAATTAGAACATATGGCATGACATCGTGTCAATTCATCAAACGCATGCAAGTACAAGCAGTAAGTACACGATCAGCCAATCCTATAAAAGGATTTGCAATTTCAAAACTGAACAAATCTTTCTTAGCGTCGCAGTGTGATTAACAATGGCTAAACAAAAAAGAACTGAACCTTGCGCTACAGAATCTTTTTGCTATATAGAAAGGTAGATTCTTCAGTTCAGTATGTTATTTTTTCTTTCTGAGACAAATTAATTCCAAAGTATAACAGCTAAACCTAATATAGCCTTATCAAACTCAACAACCAGTGAATAGGCACTACAACATAAGTGAAAGAGAAACCTGCGAAGCGTTGTTGTGGTTCTACGCGCTGATTAGAGAAGAAAGTGAAAGGCCACAGCAAACGGAGATACTCGGAATTCGTAAGGAGTGAACTGCAGATACAAAACAATCGGCGAGAGACCTCTCTTCTGATGCTGTGATTGTGATTTGGGACTTATATTAGGGTTTGGTTTCCTATTTTCTGTGAACCAAAGCCCCTCCAATTCAGATGCAATACACCGATCCTCTCTCTCAAGACGAAAGGGAAAATTGAAACGATGTTAAAATGGGCCCCGACCCAATTTAACACTGAGTTTAAAATCTCAGTCCAACTCAACTGATGATTGCGGGTTGGGTTGTCACACCAAAATTTAAAAAATAAATAATTCATAAGTTATTTAATAAATAAGAAATATAAATAACTTAAATGTAAATGTATAATAATATTATCTTTTAAAATTGTTTTGACATAAATACTTCATGTAAGTTATTATGATCTATTAAATAATAAAACAGTACAGAATAGTAAAACAACGTAAAATTTATAAGTTTAAGCTTAACTAAAAGATCCCACAAATCACTATTTTCTTTAAAGTAGAAAATCCTTTCTCAATTTACGTTTTAAGCTTCATTTTATGTTAGGCTGACATTGAATTGGTGCTCATAGAATATTAATTAAAAAATTTAAAAAAAAATTATTATATAAATCACAAGAGATTATAAATACTTATCCGTATAATTTTTATTTAATATTATTGAATACTACTACCAGTATAATTTTTATTTAATTTTATTATAAATACTTATCAATCAGTTGTTTTTAAGTGTATTTTCGGTTTAGCATCTCCTAATGTAAAATCCACGATTGCAGTGAAACTGTTAACTGATTTTATTTTTTTTTAATTTTTAACCAATTGACGTGGTATTTTATGTTCTTTAACGTTTTTTTCTAAAATATGTATCTTTTTAACGGCATGTATTTAATATTATGCAAGAATCATATCTTAAATTAATTTTTAGAATTTTTTTATAAATAACAATGATTTTATATTTATTCTGAAATATGTCCATTGAAATAAATTATTTTATCGGTCATAGAGATCTGACTAAACAATTATTTTTTTTTGTCTTTTCTTGGTTGAATAGTTATTATATATTTTTATGTTTAATTTTTACGAATAAAAAAAATTAATCAATCCGACCCTACACTTACTTGGATAGTAGTCACACACTACATTTGGACATTTGCAGTAGATCGATCTTTGACAAAAAAAAAGTTACGCAAGATTTTAATTTCTATAAAGAAACCATATAATTTTTTTATATCATTCATTAGTTAAAATTTATTATTACTACAATTTTTAGGATAACTAACATGAAAAAAAATTGTACATAATAATTTATTATTAAATATTAGTGTAAAAAATTAAATTATTAACATATACTATTTACTCTTTTTTTTAGTAGCATCCACTATTTACTCTTAACACAATGCATTTGGTAATAACCAAAATATTAAATTTTACGTCCATTTGTATGTTGGTCATTTAAGCAGTGAAGAAAAAACTTTGCTTAATCAAATAACAAAAAATATGGCGAAATCTGATCAAATTTTGTTGATTAAATAATAATAAAATTAAATTTACGAAATTCATTTTAAAAATTTAGTTTAATTTTTAAATGTTTACCTTTTGAATTTATAATTGTTTCTTAATTATTATATATTTTTAATTAAAATATAATTAATAACGCAATATATGATTTTTTTAAAATATATAAAAATTAAAAAAAAAATTATATTAACATCGGTTTTTTGGAAAACCGATGTTAAGAATGATACTTTATTTACAAATATGCCACCGCGTTTAACTTAACATCGGTTTTGTAAAAAACCGATGTTAATAAGCCGATGTTAAAACTACTTTTTGTAATAGTGTTTTAAATCAAAATATCCTATATTATATATATAATAATATTTCAGTCATTTATAATTAAAGTAATATATTAATAAAGTAATTGCCAATTAAAATAATATATTAATATACAATTAGTGACAAATAAAAAAAAATATGTTACTATAGGGACACATAACAAAGATGAGGCTAAAGATTTCAATTCATATAGTGATGGAGGTAAAAAAATATATAGGTAAAAGTAGCTTTCAATGACAAGTGTGGTGTTACTATAGGGAGTGTGTCATATAGGGCACTTTTTTTAGTGATTAATTAATGTATTTGCTTGGTGCAAGATATTTAGTTATGACATCCATTGTGCCTATGTCTTTGTGCAAGTAGTGCATGTATCAATGGGTTCAATCAAGCTTCGGGTTTTGTCAAAAAAGGGGGGTCATGGGACTTGGTGCAGAACGTCCACTTAATAGTGAGATTGTACGGGTTGCACACTTGAACACAATTAGTTGGAAGTGGTAGTGGTTAGAGGTTAGCACAACAACAAAGGAATGCAGAAAATAAGAAGTGTAAAATCATCTTTAAAAGAGGCAATAAGAATTTCAAAATGGGAGTGCAATTTCCAGGCTATTTTAGGAAAATTAATTACAAAGGGAAGTGTAATAGTAATTAGGGGAAGTGAAAATAGCAATTCCCTTCTATATTAGTTGTTAAATGACAAGGTCCACTACAATTGGCAAGATAGTTGAGTTCTTTAAGTACTTTAACGGAAATAATTCATATAAAAAATATTTTTTAGATCAATTGCTCTAGAAATCAATCTAGATCAATTCCCTTCTTAATGGTTTCACATTCACCACCTCTATGTCGCTGACAATGGTCATTGTGGCTGTGCAAAACCTTCACTACTAGAAAATAATGTTTTTACATCGATTATTTAAAATTTTCAACATCGGTTATTAATCGATGTTGAAAGTGATATCGTTAACATCGGTTTTTCAAAATCGATGTTAACTAATAAATACAACATTAGTTATTTAAATAGCCAATGTTATATGATAAGAATTTTGAAAAAAGAAAGTTATAAATTTACATATCAACATCGGTTATTTAAAAAATTCATGTTAACTGGCACTAACAACATCGGTTATTTAAAAAACCGATGTTAACTGGAACTAACAACATCGGTTTTTTAAATAACTGATGTTGTTAGTGCAAGTTAACATCAATTTTTTAAATAACCAATGTTGTTATTTCCAGTTAACATCGATTTTTTAAATATTGATATGTAAATTTATAATAAGCATCTTCAAATGCATTATATGTTTGTTGTTGTAACTGTAACAACATAACAATTAAGTTATTACTTACAAAGATGAATCAATTTGTTACAGTATAATACATTCAATTTAAAGAGTCATCAGACTTGTAGCTAAGCCTTAACATTTAAAACTAAAGCATAAAAGAATATAAACTTGGAGGGCAATCAAAGATCTCATTATTCAAACCACTAGGGTCGGCCAAACAGTGGGAGTTAGAGTAGTTTGCATGAAATCTTAAGTACAAGCCCCATTACCACCATTATACACCCAAAAAAAAATCTCATATGCATGTCGATATTCAAATAAACTAGCATTCTATCCAACATGATAGTGAGCTTACAAACACATTCATAACAAAATTTTAGTGAACTTATAGTCTCTCTTTCACTTGTTCCTTCTGGTGGTATAATATCTTGTATCCATTCAACCTCTGCAACACGGTACCTGCATAAAACATTTAAAGAATAAAGCCATATTTCCATGAAAGAAAAATAGCCCAATCAACAGCTAGAGAATTCATGAAACACCCAGAGACAACTCACCCTTCTTGATCCCAGGAACGAATGATATGAAATCTCCTACGACTTTCAATTTGCATGTAACAACACTTTCTTAAACATTAAAAAAATTAAAGAAAAGCCAAGTCTATTTTTATAGAATTCAGGTTAAAATAGAAAATTCTTAGGAGCCTCCAAAGTATCCTAGGACCACTAACACTAGCCCAGTAGTGACAAAATAAAATGAGAAACAAACACCATTACAATTGACTCTGAGAGTGAACTTGTACAAGTTGTCAATTGTCCACAATATTCTCAAGTCCTTCTGGCAAGCACATATGATATAAAAAAGAAATAGTTATAAGTTTCAAAAAATTGCTTTCTGGTTTTATCAAAATTGTCAAAAAATGATTGGGATAATATTTTTACCATGTGAGAACAGTGTAGACAATCAATATCATAACAATAATATTTTTACCCTCCTAAGCAAGTTTTTCAGTCAAATATTTGTTCCTTGCCTCTGTTTCAAGACAAAAAATCCTAGACCCTGTAGTTTCTAGATTTGGAAAAGAAGTATATTAAAGATAGGAGAATTTTTTTATATTTTGTGAATCTCCTGTCATATGGAGAATCACACCAGAGAAATGTTCTTAGAAAATAGAGAAAGAACAACTAAAAGAAATCCTGCCAACAAAGATGAAAGTTGAGAGAGAGACAATTTTTTTTTTCAAATTTCATCTTCAATAATAAAGTATTATAACTAGAGCAGTGAAGTATATATAAGTACATAGATAAATTAGTTAAATTTTCACCTCTATATAAAAACGACCATCTGGAAGTGGTTCACACCTACAACAAATAAATAAAATTATTTAAACCAAGTCATGAGAAAGAATTTCAGATGGAGAAGGGGATATGTATATGATATTTTTTATTTTCATGTGAAAAGGATTTTGAGCACCTACTCTGTTATTTCCACTTCACAAGCAAACTCAGCTAAGGAACTTGTTGAATCAAGTATAGCCTACAAGATCAAAAGACAAGTCACATACACACACAATAACAGAAGAAAATGGTTGGTGCTATATAGAGAGATGGGGAAAAGGGGATAAGTGAAGTAATCTACCATTCCCATCTGATGATTGTCTTCCATTATTCTTCTTACTTGTTTTATTTAAATAAATAAATAAATTAGAGATATGATGACCTTCAGAGTTTCATACTATCTTATATTAATAGTTTGGTAGAATTTATAATTATGTTAATGGATTAAACCTTTGCAAAATGGTAAAGGTATAAACAGAAGTTAATAAGTGCAATTAAATGAAATTGAAAAGTAAGACATATGCATGCATAAGTGATTCAAATGAAAAGTTTTTCCTCTGACTCACAAGCTTGGTCATTCACACCATTTTTATTTTATTTTTTATTATTCATAGTAACTCTCAGATCAATTCAAAAGAAAAATGTCTAGATTATTTATGAAATTATTCTTCACTTATGTAGCTCAAATCATAATATATATATATATATATATATATATATATATATATATATATATATATATTACAATGCATTTTCTAGAAGAATTTTAGCTAGTTAAGTATAAAAAAGGGAGAGGCATATATTTTGTCTGACATATAGACTTTGGAACCATAAAGATATTAAGGCATGTATCTTATATGCTTGGCTCTAATCAACATTTTCCCAGTTTTGCATCCCAACAACTTGAAACAGTATCAAAGCTCTAACCAGTAGTTTTTGGATGCTAGTGTTTATCGGAGCCGAAAATAATGTAGTAATCAACATGTATATGATAATAATATATAATATCTACTTTAAGCTAGCACACTTGCTGTAACTAACACAAGTGACTTTGAGGTGAATAAGCTTGACTAGAAGTAGAAGTTTTGAATTTTTTTTATCTAAACAGCATGTATCATTTATTGGAGATAATTATGTTCAGTTCAAATGGGATAAGATCATCAGTTACAAAACTCTCTTTATGCAGTTACATAATAAAATTTGGAAATCAAATTTTTTGGTTTAAGTTGAAACTTTTTTCAGCTATTTTATGCACTCAGTAGTATAAGTTGTGGATTTAAGTCATAATAAATGAAAAAAAATTAGAAAAAGTTTGATGTGCCTAGCTCCAAGGGTTTGAAGTTGGTTCAGGCTAACACTAAACTCTAGAATCACCATATTCAATGATCCGTTTTGGTGAGGCCACAAGAAAAAAATAATAATAATTGAAACATTTTGTGAGAACTACTTGACAGTCCCTTGACTTGAAAAGTTCTTGAGAGAAAAAATGTGAACTTGTAAGATTTTATTTTTTTTACATTCAGCTACTAAGTTATCACTGGGAACAAAATTTTACTATTTTCCCAAACTTTTAAAATAATTAGCTCGAATATCATATTTACCATAATTTCAATTCTCCCACAAAAAAATAGCCACTTTCTTTTAAATTTGATCAATAAAGGCACTACGCTGAATCCAATTAGTAGAAAAACCACAAAAATTGGAACAAAGATTCGGTGAAGGGTAAAGGGAGATGAGAAGAAGACCAGGAATTGGAGGGTTGCAGATGCACGCCGCTGCAAAGAGATCAATTTCGTTTGTTGGGTCAAAATGTTGCAAAGATCAGAACTGATTTGATGAAGGAGCAGCTTGCCACCATTCGCTCTCAGCTCGAAGATTTCGCTCGCAAACACAGCTCGAAGAAAGTTAGAGCGAGAAAGCGAGAGAGGCTGTGTTGTAAGGGATGTTGTGCATGGAGAAGAGGGGAATAAGAGGAAGTTTATTTTTAAGAGGGGAATAAGAGGAGAAGGAGGTTTAACCTAAAACCCTCAATTGAATTGATTACGGAGGAAAAGGGTATTATAGGGGAACAAACAAAACTTGCTAAGTCTTTATTTTTTTTAAAAATTATTTTTACTGAAATATCTTAAACAAAAAAAAAATTGTTATAAATGTTAGATGAATATGGTGCGAGGAACACGTTCTGCTTTCTGGTCATTTTTACAAACCGTTATAAATCATTATAAATGTTTAATTTTCTGACATGTACTGAATTTAATAAATGTTTTTTATATAATAGTGACAATGAATATTTAATACTACTAATTCATTTACTTCAAAGGGATAATTACTTCAAAGTGACATAAGATTGACATGTGGTGTGTTCAAATTTTTTGTTAATAAAAAATTAGCATTTGTGGATCTAAAAAAATTGCTTTACTTCATTAAAAAACTATTACAAGTAACATAATATATAAAATTCACAAATATGTATAATTTCAGTGCAACAATTCATGCATGATGCATTTAATTACTTGTTAAGATGTTGTAAGCGTGAGTATTTATTATCATGTATTTTAATATATATGTTAATTTTAATGCTACAATATGTAATATTAAGATTAGTATATTATATTGATAAATTAATAAATAATCTAAATATATGTAGTACATAAGATAGATATTTATTTTTATATAAACTAAAATTTATAATAAATAAATATTTTTTAGTTTGGAACAAATGTTCTTAAGTTTGTCTTGTTATACTTATAATTGAGTGAAAATGTTTTTATGGAATTTTTTTTTCTTTGAAATAAATATTTAAATAAATAAAATATTATAACTAAGTTACAAATTTTATATTTTTCTATAAAATACAAAATTTAATAAATAATCTTAATAATTATTTATGCATATTAAAATTAAAATCAAAACATATTTACATCAATAAAAATATAAATGTATGATAATTTTTTATTTTTATAATAATTAAATAAAATATATTAATAATAAATTTTAATTTTTTGACTATATAATTGTTTTTACCAACATTTTATATAAGTTCACCTCTACTATTAAAAACATTTTTTAAAATTTTTTTGAATGAACTAATATGCAATAATTAATATAAATGTGTGTTATATTTAAATGATAATTATGAAATAATAAAATTAAAATTATAGAATTTATTTTAAAAATTTAGTTAAATTTTTAAATTCTTACCTTTTGAATTTGTTATTTTTTTATTAATTATTATATTTTTTAAATTAAAATATAATTAATAACTCAATATATGATTTCTTTAAAATATATAAATTAGTTTAATTTTTAAATGCTTACCTTTTGATTTTGTTATTTTTTTATTAATTATTTTTTTAATTAAAATATAATTTAATTTATAACTCAATATATGATTTTTTTTAAAATATATAAATAATTAAAGAAAAGGAGTTTATATTAACATCGGTTATTTTAAAATTGATGTTGGAAGTACTTAATGACGTTGGTTTTAAAAAAATTGATGTTAAAATCACACTAAATTCAGATTTTAATATCGGTTATTTTAAAACCGATGTCGTTAAGAACTTACAACATCGGTTTTAAAATAACCGATGTTAAAATTCGCACTAAATTTAGTTTTAACATCGGTTATTTGAAAACTGATGTTGTAAGTTTTTAACGACATCGATTTTCAAATAATCGATGTTAATAGGATGATGTTAAAACTCATTTTTTTAGTAGTGCTAGCTTGCATTTTGTGGTGCACATGTCAGAAACCCAGTGCACCAACAAGTGCCCCGTTTGCTCATGGGGTATTCTCCAAAAAGCTAGAGCGCACATCAAAAGTAGCATCGGTCTGCAAGTGCTTGGTGTTGAGGACATTGATGACAAAGTCAAGGTCTGTGATGAAGGTTGGGAACAAGGGTATGTTGTTGTATCATTTTGAAGAACAATGCTTGCTTGGAAATTTGTTCTATTTGGCTTAGTGATTCATTCTCAATTTCTAGCCACTATGTTAATTTTTTTAATTGATTGATTGGCTTGTAAAGAATTTTAGAATTAGGCAGGTTGAATTAAATTGGTTGTTGTTCTCTTAAAATTCTATTAGTTGTCTTCAACCTTTTGTTAGCTACAGTTTTTTTACCTGCAAGGCTCCATGACTCCACACAAGTAAGCTTTTAGATTGTGGGAATTTGGTATGTCAATTTCTTTAAACACACATGCAAAGCACATGAGAACTTTTGGTTAACGGAAACAACAACGGTTACAGAGTAGGGGATGCATGTGTAATGAAATTGTAAAAATTAAGGGAGGTTTGAGTATGGGTCCAACTATAAGGGGAGGCGAATGTAATAAGTGCGAAACACGGGGAAGACGAGTGTAATTTGCTCTAAAAACTTTTGTCAAGTTATCCATTAAAGTTTTGACCAATAGGTGATCAATTTATCTTTTGATTTTTTAAATTAGTTATTATTTAATTCACAAAAAATATGTGAAATAATTAATGGAAAAGGGTAGAGTTGACAAAAAAATTAATATTTTCTTGAACTTTTAAAAGATAGATAAATAGGAACAAATTTTTGCTAAAAATTCGACAATTAAAACGGAACGTAGGGAGTAATATTTTTAGCTCATAGGTAGTAGAAAATAAACGGAATTAATCAACGTGCGTATAAAAATTTGATTTATAAGTCATCGAGTCTTTTTTATTAGATTAAGGTATTAGTTGAAAATCCTCAATAAATTTTTTTTCACTTAAACTAAGTTTTGGAATTGTTAAGAGGTAAAAGTAGAGGTGGACATGAGTAAAATTGGATCGAATTTGTGACATTTTTTAATCAATTTGATTTGGATTAAATTGTACCTAGTTTTAGTCTGCAAACTAATTTGGATCAATCCAATTATAATTGGATTGGATCAAATTGGATTTTCAAAAGAGAAATTTGAGATCCAATACAAACTCATCAGATTTGAATTTGTTTTAATTTGATACGAACTAAATATCTGAACCAATCCATTTGGTTAAAAAGTACTTAGAAAATTAACCAATAATATATAATTAAAAATAAACATTATATATCACAAAAATATTAAAACAAATAAGTTTGAATTTTTTATGGGATGTATAATATTAACTTCTTAATTAAATGGGTTAATTTTTATTTATTTTTAATCATAATTTGATCCTCACATGCATATGCTTGCACGCCAAGGTTTTAAAACTGGACCGGTCATTGAACTGGTGAAGCATTGATTCAAGGTTCAATGGTTCACCATAATTAAACCATGATGAGATGGACCTTTAAAACCAACACCAATAGTAGCAATTGCATCTAAAGCAGGTCCAAAATATGACAAATTTATTGTATTAAATGGAATGTGAGCATGATAAAACTATCTTGCAACTGCAATTTTAGCTTTATGCATTGCTTGCTTAGTTGCTCATACACTTTTCAGACCTGGCTAGGAGCTTGGTGTAGTCCTTGGAGCAAAATAACTACTACCTTCAGCTGAAGCTTTCCTTTTTCCTCATTTTTGAGTGGTTGTGGACGTCTTACTCTTACCAACATTTGTGTAAGGCTCAACTTCTTGTACCTCTTCTTCAATAATGTGATCATTGTACGCCTCATCTAGCTCATTGCTCTTATTTTTCTCTTTATTTTCTTTCAATAACTATTGCATTTGGTTACAAACATTGCGCGAGACTTTCTTGCATGAACTTATTTGACCTAGTATGCCCGCAAGATGCTACTTCATTTTGTTTATACTCCCTCCTTTGAAAAAGATAACACAATGTCAGGAAGTATACACATTTGTTTTTCCTTCTTTTTTATGTGTAAAATGCCCCTATGTAGGATCATTTTTCCCATAAACTACAGATGAAGCTCTTGTAGATTGTTTTTCAGATAACACATTATTGGCATTATCTTCTAAAGCAGCATCCACACTTGGTAATTCCTATATGTCAACAACATAATTAATAGTAACATCTCCAATTATGATAAAAGATGATAAAAATTAAAAAGTTTATTATGAAATTTAAAGGAGGAAAATATTTCCAAAAATAAAGTTAGCATTTTTCATCTCTATCTAGATTCTAGGTAGCAAAGAAGAAAAGAAAAATGAAATTACAAGAAATACACCAAGGGGGGGTGATAGTGTGTATATTAAAGATGTAAACTTTTCACAATATAAAAGATAATATAGATAGTACTATGTTAAACACTGGCTGTCCATAGAGGATATAACAAATATATAATGAAGATTCTAGGTAGCAAAGAAGAAAAGAAAAATGAAATTACAAGAAATACACCAAGGGGGGGGGGGGGGTTGATAGTGTGTATATTAAAGATGTAAACTTTTCACAATATAAAAGATAATATAGATAGTACTATGTTAAACACTGGCTGTCCACAAAGGATATAACAAATATATAATGAAGAACAGTATGGTCGTCTAATGACAAGTAAAAGATTCTTAAATAGTTTTTCAAATAAATACTTGGTATAAAATGGTAATAGAAAGTGAAATAAGAATTCTTAATAAACCTTTATGGAGAAAAGTAGAAACACTTGGTTTATACTAGTTTACTAAACCTGAGCTACGTCTAGTTATCCTTTACTCACTAGAAAACGGTTCCACTAATCAAAACTTGATTACAAAACAAGTATTCTAACATGTCACTCCTGGCTTTACAAATATTCTTAACACCACTTATGGTACCTTCTGATGCAATCCTACCCCCCAAGGACATTGGATAGAAAACTACAAAAGGATTGGGTCAGAGATGCAAGAGAAGGCCCTAAGGTTCTCATGAACCTTAGGGTAGATTTTGGACCCATGGGCTAAGTATGAGCCTACTTATCTTTGTACATATTAGATTAGGATTTCATTATTTTTGGGCCTTGTATTTAGGACTCCAAAATGTAGGTAGGATACCCTAGAAATATAGGATTTTTTCACCCTTCTATTTTAGGCCACCTAAACTAGTTTTTGTATTAGGGGTAGTTTTGTAATTTCACATGCATTAAGTGAATATTTGATGTGTGTGTGTGTGAGAGAAATAAATTTAGTTGAATTGGGAAAAGCCCAATCCAATTTAATTTTAGAGGGGGAGGTTAGCATTTGCTTGCTACACCCCATTGCCACATCATATAGTCACACTTTGTGCATGTCCTTCTTGCTTTACATGTCTCATGACACCTAAGCACACTTAGTGGAGAATCTTGAACTTGATCTTAGATTAGTGGGCTAAACCATAGCTAAAATTCACTAATCATAATTAGTGAAATTTTGGCTCCAAAATTTGGCTCCACAAATTCAATTTCAAATTCAAGTGAAATTTGAATAGAAATTCAAATTTCCCTCCAATTTTGTATGACACTTAGGCTATAAATAGATGTCATGTGTGTACATTTTTTCAAATTTGATCATTTGAAAATTAAACTTTAGATTTCAGAGCTCTTTTAGAGCACAAAATTTTGTGCTCTTTTCTTCCTCTCCCTTCATTCATCTTCTTCTACCTTCAAGCTCTTATCCATGGCTTCCTACGGTGGTGAGCTTCTTCTAGACTCATCTTCTACTTGAAGTGGCGTCTCCATTCATCTTTCTCCTTCTCCATTCCGCTGCAATTAGACCTCAAGAAGCAAAGGAATCCATTCATGAAGAAGATCCAAGGCCTACAAGCTCCACATGGAGCTACATCATGTGGTATTAAGAGAATCTTCATCTAGGTGATATTTTTTTTGCTTCCTCTATCTTTTTGTTCGGTGAATTCTCTTTAATTCCTTGTTCTTCATCTTATTCTCCATGTATATCCTCCATTGTCTTGTGGTTTGGTGCTGTTTAGAGTATATTCAAAAAAATAAACCGATTAAATCTTAAATCTATACTTGTTCTTGCATTTCTATGGTTCAAATTTTATAGATCTACTCTTGAATCATGTTTTTGTGTTGATTTTAGGTTCTATCATTTTCATTCATAATATTCTTGTGGTGAACCTTAGATCTAAATTTTCTTCCAAAATATTTATTAGAAAAAAAAACACAAAAATCTAAGTGTAAATCACTTAATCCATGTTGTCTTAGAGTCATGTTTAGTCATAGTAATTGTCACATTATGTTCTATGTTTGTGTTGAATTTTTATTTTTGTTGATTGAATTCTAGATAAATTTTTTCATGTATTCTTGTCATTCTTAGCCTATCTTTTGAATTTTGAGTCTAATTCATGCATGTTATTTAGTTCATAACATGTTCTAAATCAATTCCTAGAAGTAGTCTAGTTGTTGAACTTTTTTTTTTCTAAGTTTCCTACATAATGCCTATGATGAAGTTGAGTTGTGGTGCTGAGTTGTGGCTGGATTTGTAAATCAAAATAAGTCTTAAGCTCTCTTGAATTGTGTTATTCAAGATAATTGAGCATAAGCAAACACAAATTGTAACTATCCAAGCCTTAAGCAACATAAACACTATTATTGATTTCTAGGTTGAAATCGCTGGTGTTGGATGCTTGAACATACGAGCTTGTATAAATTACTGGAAATTTATCACTACATATTTTGAGCTGAAATTTTTACTGAATTTTTTAGACATCTGGAAACAAATTATGAAAAAAGAACCAAGTGATTTGAATTAAAGGAAAAAAATAAGAAAAATCACACAAGTTGGCAGAAAAATCAGTGTCCAAGAAAAAAAAAAGTGAAAGGGAACTGTGCTTGTTGTTTTGGCTCAAAATTTGTTCTATAATTGGTGCCTATTTTATACCAATCCTAGTTCTGAAATTTCAATTGAAAATTACTGAGAATAGAAGTTCCAAAACTAGAGGTTTCTTGAGTCTTTTTTTTTAGTTTTTTTTTACTCTACTCTAGAGCCATTCTAAGTTTCTCTTTGAGTCCTAGCTTGCTTTTATGTGCTTTTCATTGTTTTAATTGTTGAATCATCCTTGAAAATTTGTCTTGTTAAAACTCTATTGGTTTAGCTTTCATCTCATTTTTTTTGTCTTTGTTTATTGCTTGTCTCTTTGTTTCCTTGTTTGTGAGTTGCCATATAGGGAATTGGAAAGGAGGATTGGTGTCATCCCTTGAAGAATTTGAGTCAAGAAGCAAGGGGCCAACCACCTTAAGAGCTATTGGAATAAGAAGCACTCCAAATTGATTGAAACACAAAAGAGAGAATAGCCACCGAAATTGAGGACTTTTTTTGTAATTTTGTAATTGCCAATTTTCTTTGCTTTTAAATTTTGTAACAAAAAGGTCTTTCATTGGAAGTAAGTTGGGAGCCTCCAATAGGTCACCCTACTTCCATTTGTCTGTAATAATTTTAGGCAATTTTCCCTTAGGATAGTGAGTGTTTTGTTGGGAACCTTAAATGAGGTCATCCAAACACTCTTAGGATCCGCCTAGTTTGCATTTCTTGCACTTTAATTTCTTGCTTACTTTCATAGCTTATTTCCTTTACCTTCCATTGTCAAACTGCCTAGATAGCTTGCCTTTTACCAATTAGTTTTTACCTTATCTTTCACACCTCTTTTAGTGTTTATTTTGGCTAGTTTCAACCATAGTTTCTTTTACCTTTTGTTTTCAAACCCCCAACAAGAAAGAACCATAACTTAGGAACCAACATGAGTCTTCATTCTTCATCTAGTGTTAATGGTGAGGGTTCTACTCCTAAGGGCCCCTTGTATAAGATATTAGATGAGTTGAGATCCCTTAAGTTGTGGAAAGAAAAATAAGAGAGAAAAGAAAAAGGTAAAAAAAGAGTGGAAGAAATAAGACAAGATGAAAGAGAGAAAATAAGAGAGGAAGAAAGAAGAAAAATAATGAAAGAAATGAAAAGAGAAAACATGCCTCCTATAGTAGTCATGACTCTTGCAAGAGTTTAAGTGAAGAAATTAGCGACTGTTATAGAGGGCACCATAGTTCACATACTAAACATCACTCCCAAAGAAGAGAAAAGGATAGAAGGCCTCAAGAGGTTAACATTAGCCTCCCATATTTCCATGGAAAAGATAATGTTGAGGCCTACTTAGATTGGGAAATGAAGGTTGGACAACTCTTTGCTTGCCATCATATTAGCCAAGAGAGAAAAGTTCCATTGGCTACTCTTAGCTTTCAAGGGTATGCTCTCTATTGGTGGACTTCCCTTGTTCGGGAACGAAGGATTCATGGGGATCCTCCAGTAGAGTATTGGAATGATCTTAAGAGTGCCCTTAGGAAGAGGCACATTCCCTCCTACTATGAAAGGGAGCTGATGGACAAGCTCCAAAGGCTTAGAAAAGAGAGTATGAGTGTTGAAGAATATAGACAACAAATAGAACTACTTCTTTTAAGAGCTGGACTTAGGGAGCAAGAAAGAACAAGCATAGCTAGGTTCCTTAGTGGGCTTAATATGGAAGTGAGGGATAAGGTTGAACTCCTTCCATATAGGGACCTAGATGAGCTAGTCCAACTTTGTAAAAGAGTGGAGCAACAACTTAAAAGAAAGCCTTCTTCAAAATTTTATGGCTTTCACTCTTATCCAAGGAAGGACCAAGCCCAAGGAATTTTGGGGGTTGTACCTTCAAAACCCAAGGAAGATAAGGGTAAGACCATAGAGAAATCCACCCCTAAGACTAGTTCCCAAGAAAGGACTAGCAACATTAAATGCTTCAAATGTCTTGGGAGAGGTCACATTGCCTCTCAATGCCCCACAAAGAAAACCATGATTATGAGGGGTCAAGACATTTATAGTAGTCAAGAGGAGCCTACTTCTTCACCTTCCTCTAGTGGAAGTGAAGATGAAGTAAGGGGGGAATAGTCTAGTGAGGAAGTCTACTCCCATGAAGAAGGTGACCTCCTAATGGTTAGAAGGCTCCTTGGAGGTCAATCTTGTGATCTATCTCAATCCCAAAGAGAGAACATCTTTCATACAAGATGCAAAATTTTAGATAAAACTTATTCTCTCATTGTGGATAGTGGATCTTGTTGCAATTGTTGTAGCACAAGATTAGTTTCAAAGTTGAACCTTACTATTATTCCTCACCCAAAACCTTATAAACTTCAATGGCTCAATGAACAAGGGGAAATGATAGTTAACCAACAAGTGAAGGTACCTTTCTCCATTGGGACATATAAGGATGAAGTTAATTGTGATATAGTTCCCATGGAGGCAGGACATATTCTTTTAAGAAGGCCATGGCAATTTGATAGGAAGATCATTTACAATGGCCTAACTAATGAGATTACCCTCACCCATCTTGGCACTAAATTTGTGTTGCATCCTCAAACTGTAACACCCTGATATATATATCTATATATAATTAGTAATTATGTTTGATGTTTGATTATTTATTGCGTTATTTTTATCCGTAATTATTTTCAAGGAGGTTAACTTAGTTAATAGAAGAGTGTGGGTAGATAAGGATCTAACTTCTCAAAGAAGCCTCTTGAGAAAGCTTCTCAAAGAAGCCACGGGGAAGCTTCTTGAAGAAGCCTCTTAATGAAGCTTCTTGAGGAAGCTACATAAAGCTACCTCGATAAAAACGCTGCCCAGCCTTCGTTAACCGTTGGATCTTCTCTAAATTTGGTCTGCAGCTTCACAAGACAATTGTCCATGATCTAACCGTTGGGATCTTGGAGAAGATGTCTGGAGTGTGCTCGAAGCTTCCGTTTCCGAGAGCATTTCTTATTTAAGCACTTCAGCCTTTGCTTTCGTGTAGCTTAGGAAAAAGGTCATTTCTTCTTCTTTCTTTCTTCCAAAGCCATTTCTAAAGTTCCAAGCACTTTCTCCATCACCCACAGCCACCATTAGCCACCGCAAACCGTTGTTGTTCTCCGTTAAAACTCCACAACGAGAGGAACCCATCGATTGGAGCGGAATCTTCCAACTTGACTTGCGGTTTCGGTAGAGAACGAAACCCTAATTTGACCTTTCATTTCCTTTGAGGTAACCATGATTTCATGTTGTTCCTTGTTAGTTTCATCTTGTCTTTGCATCTTTTTTGACTTTGGAACCACCATTGTATGTTTTACGCTTCCTTTGTAAAACCCGAAATGCTCTCAGCTCTTTCATGTAGTGACGTGGGTGTTTGACCCAGAGCATTGTTGTTAGCTTTGTTTCTGAAATCCATATTAAGTCTCCTTCATTTTGGCATGGTAGAGGATTGCATGGAACCGACGAGCAGAAAAGAAAAAGACATCTTCAAGTGACGTGACGAGGAAACTGCGGGTTGCTCACAATAGGTGAGGGGAGTTTATTATAAAATTTACCATTTTAACACCATAGCTAGGGTCAGGGAACCTAACTATGAGGATATCTGCCTGTCCCTATTGCATGCTAATTTTTCTTCAAAGAAAATTACGTTTTAACTAATGGGATGCGATATATATATATATATATATATATATATATATATATATATATATATATATATGCGAAATGCGATTTGTTGTTGATGTCACTATTAAGGATTTTAATTGATATGTGATGATAATGATAATTATGATGATATTGATTTGAGATGACGTTGTTAATAAAGACCATGTCAACATGAATCGTTATTATTGATGAATATGTGAATATGAAATGATGTTGTTGTTGTTGTTGATAACGTCATTGAGATGAGATGATATTTATGTTGTGAATGACATGGAAATGGAATGTTGATTGATGTTGGAAATGCATTGGCATGTGCATGTTGTGTATGTTTGTGGGGGGGAACTATGCACTGACCTTCCAGGGTCTTTGGCACTAGCTTTTGGCCACGTTCATACATTGGATGTTGTGTATGTTCGTGGGGGGCACTGTGCACTGACCTTCCAGGGTCTTTGGCACTAGATTTTGGCCACGTTCAGACGTCGTATGAAGTGTATGTCATGGGGGGTAGAGTGCACTGACCTTGTCGGATGGCCCAGACGTGGGTAACTAGCATGGTTAGAGAATCAAAGCATTTCTGAGGGGATGCTTAAGCGCTTTAATTGGTCCATGGTCTTTGGCACTTACTTTTGGCCGTGACCATAGCTCATACGACACAGGAAATAGAGTAACTGTGGCCAAGTGTACTTTGTACTAGGGGGCTTGTCACCTGGTAGGGAACACCTTTGGGCTCCCAGCATAGTTCCCTAAGTGAGAGTGTCGTGTGGACACGCTTAGGCTATTTCCTGAGATTTGGTTGTTGTTGGTACGTACCACATTGCATTTGAGTGTTGAGTCAGGTGCATGCATCATTCTGTGCAGTCTTGAATGGGTCCATGGATGGATGATGAGTAACTATTGGATGTGGATGATGAATATTTGTTGGATATGAGTGTTGAATAATGATTGTTGTGTATGCTCATCATATTTGCCTATGTTCCTTGCTAATTGTGGTTATTTGGAATTGGTATTGGTTCTTTTTATAATAAACTCACCCTTACAATTTTGTATCGTGTGGTTGATACCTGTGATGATCACGAACCTTGTTCGCGGGAGCAGAATGACAGTGGCAGGGTGTAGAGAGTAAGATTCTGGTGAGGAGCCACCGAGCCGACGTGATGACGTTGGCGTTATTTTGGGAGAGAGTTGTGTTTTGTAATCAACTCCTCCGTAGTTGGTTTTTAAGTTTTATTTTGTTGAGTTAAAGATGTAAAACTGGGATTTTAATTATATCTATGAACAAATTTAATTTTTGTTATATGTATGGCATGTACCGAATTATTGTTTCTATGTAATTATGCATATTCACTTAAGTAATGGCGTGTTGTTGGATGAATTTATGTTATGACAAAATCACTTCTATTTTCATAAGCAAAAATTAAGGGAGTTCTTTTTATAAAAATTGAAATTATCGAATATTAGAGTGTGGATACTGTAGCGAGGAGGCGGGTCGTTACACAAACACCTTCACAGGTGGCCAAGGATCAACTAACTATGAAAGATAAGAGGGATGAGGAAGAAAAACTAGAAAACCAAAACTATAAAACACCTTCATTAGGTAGGTTTGTTCTTATTTTTTGTTTCAATACAAACTTAGGTGCTCATATAGGACACCTTAGGTTTGTCACAATTTTTTGTAGGAATAATCAACATGAAAATAAAGAAAAAGATATGTGTTATTTCATTACTTTCCTTAACTTTTTAAATAGTGATCAAGGGCTTCCCATGGACCATAAGAGAATAAAGGTCATTCCTGAGTGGCCTACTCCACCATGTATAAGGGAAATTTGGGGCTTCAATGACTTAACAAACTTTTACAAAAGGTTTGTCCCATATTTTTCTATACTTGTAGCACCACTCATTGAGTTGGTGAGGAACTATGTTCTCTCATGGGAAGATGGTCAGGGAAGGGGTTTTCAGTCCTTACCCTACTCTAACATACCCAACATCACTAATACATATATTTTTATTCTTTTAACAGGTGTTGAGGAAAGAATCCCTGAGTTTCAAGAACCTATGTATTTGAGGTCAAATCCTTTTCAAGGGGGGGGGATGATGCAATCCTACCCCCCCAAGGACATTGGATAGAAGACTCCAAAAAGAATGGGCCAGAGATGCAAGAGAATTCCCTAAGGTTCTCATGAGCCTTAGGGTAGATTTTGGGCCCATGGGTTAAGTATGAGCCCACTTATCTTTGTACATATTAGATTAGGATTTCATTATTTTCGGGCCTTGTATTTAGGGCTCCATAATGTAAGTAGGGTACCTAGAAATGTAGGATTTTTCTGCCCTTGTATTTTAGGGCACTTAGACTAGTTTTTGTATTAGGGGTAGTTTTCTAATTGCACATGCATTAAGTGAATATTTAATGTGTGTGTTGAGAAATAAACTTAATTGAATTGGGAGAAGCCAAATCCAATTAAATTTTAGAGGGGGAGGTGAGCATTTGCTTGCTACACCCCATTGCCACATCATATAGTCACACTTTGTGCATGTCCTTCATGTTTTATATGCCTCATGACACCTAAGCACACTTAGTGGAGAATCTTGGACTTGATCTTGGATTAGTGGGCCGAACCATAGCTAAAATTCACTAATCATAATTAGTGAAATTTTGGCTCCAAAATTTGGCTCCACAAATTCAATTTCAAATTCAACTGAAATTTGAATAGAAATTCAAATTTCCCTCCAATTTTGTGTGACACTTAGGCTATAGATAGAGGTCATGTGTGTGCATTTTTTTCAACTTTGATCATTTGAAAATTAAGCTTCAGATTTCAGAGCTCTTTTAGAGCACAAAATTTCGTGCTCTTCTCTTCCTCTCCCTTCATTCATCTTCTTCTACCTTCAAGCTCTTATCCATGGCTTCCTATGGTGGTGAGCTTCTTCTAGACTCATCTTCTAGTTGAAGTGACATCTCCATTCTGCTGCAATCAGACCTCAAGAAGCAAAGGAATCCATTCATGAAGAAGATCCAAGGCCTACAAGCTCCACATGGAGCTACGTCACCTTCTTAGACTGCCCCTGAATCTAAGAACCCAAGTATTGTTTAACACTTATGGTACCTTATGAGAGAGTGGATGCGTACTTGATATAACGTGTTGGACGCTAGATTAAAACAGAGCATACTTTCTATAACTATGGATGATACTTAATTTTGTAAATATCTTTAACATAATAATCATGTCCACTTGTTAGAACTCATTAGAATATCAATAATTTATACTTATTATTATGAATCAAAATCTAAGTTGGATGAGACACATGGTCGTCCAAACCTAACAATCTCCCCCTTTTTTTATGATGACAAACAGTATAAATTTTGATTTATAAAGATAATCAAAGTTTTAAGAAGGGAATGAGAATGAATGTAGTTAAACTCCCCTTGAGTTTAATCATGGAAAGAAAATGAAATATGATAAAATAGTAGTGGAATAATAACAGATAATAACTAAAGATAGAATGTATATGAAAATACTTCAAGAATACTTTTATTATAGAAAGTTTTCATTTAATTACATCAAAATTTGTATTTCTCCCCCTTTTGTCATAAGCAAAAATGGGTTTGAAGATGGAAAGATTTAACAACATCACAGTCAGTCTTGAGATGGCAGTAGTGGTGGAGAGGATGGAGTTGGTGGAGGAATCGGAGCCATGGTTGGCGATGAACGAGTAAGAGATGCAGGTATAGGTGGTGGCTAAGGTACAAATGTAGGTGCTGCAACAACTCCAAGCATAAACACTTGATCTTGTTGAATGTTTTGCAAAAGGACAACACTGAGGTTAGAGAATTAAGTTGTGATTGTATTCTGCATAGAGAGCATGAATTGCTTATTCTCTAGGCGTTAGCATTCAACAAAAGATTCTATGGCTTGGCCAATCATGTCTTGCACTTGATCACGAGTGACGGTGGTGGGGGGTTGTGCATAGTTGAGAGGAGTGGGACCAGAACTTGTTGAATAAACAATAACAACCTCACGGTTGCCCTTATCTCGTGAAGTGGCCTCTTTTGAAGTTGTAGACTGCTTGGACGTAGGATCCTGAATATATGGTTCAACTTCATCAACCATAGCTGCATTGGATGCTTCACTAGTCTTGTCCATGACACCAATGCTTGTAAGATCAATGATGACCCCACACACAATAGTGTCATCCATACCTTTAGTAGATGATTCAGCTTGGACGGAGGCATCAAGCTTTTTCACAGCAACAACAACAACTTATTCTTTATCCTTTTCCTTTTGTTGAGCTTCATAGAGTAGAGTCACATAAGCTATCATCTAGGCTTCTTTCATCTTTTTCAGGTTGTAAGTCCCCTCATACCAAATGATTGGAAGCTTGAGAAGATGTTGTATGAAGAAATAGCCATCATTGTCTTTGGTAAAGTAGACACAAGTGTCATTAAAATGATACTTCCTGCTAGGACGTAACACATGAAGAACGTTATGGTGCATAACATTGTTACTTCCATCATAGCCAAAAGTGGAGGCTTTTAGAGAGTCTATCCACATAATTTGACTCCAGGAAGTCCTAGCATCATGAGCGTTCGGAGTACGTATCATATGTTTTCCATGAAACAAAGGGCTCCAATTGCAGGGGAAGTTCACAAGCCCCATGTTCATCTTCCTTGTAGGCATCTCTTCTTTGTAGTACAACTCAAATATCTTTTTCTAGGCAGCATCCTATATTGGTAGACATGAACAAACTCTATCAGCAACCATCTTGATGTTAGTTGCCCATGAAAATATGCAGACCAGGAGGGTACGTCGTGGCTTGGTCACTCAAGTACATCTGTTCATGTAACTTGCCAAGGGATGAGCGATTGTCATGTAAGAGTTGTATATTAGCAGGATGCACAAGAAGAAGTCTGGTAATGGGCATCCACAAGTGCACTTTCTTATGAAACTGTACCTTGGGAGGTTCCACTTCTTGCAAAAGGTCCCTTCTTTGCTTTCCAAATAGTTCTTGAGAGATGCGGCATTAAGAGCCCTTTTTCCCCTATGATTTTGCATACTACGCCAAGCTTGAGTAGGGATCAGTGGAAAGTCAAACTCGTTGCTGAGTTCCAGGTGCTAGCCAATGGGGAGGCATCTTAACAATATTTGGCTACACTGGACGAGTCCATTGTAGGCATCTTAACAATTGAACTATGTCATCTGATGATAGAGCCATAACAATATTTTGCATTGTCATGTTGCATTTAAGTGGGTGCTAGAACAAATATTGTTTCCCCAACCACAGGTTCAGAGAAAATAACTTAAGAGTAGGGGGTCGCAGGCGTAGGATTACCGTTAATGAAGGCCAGAGGAAATCTTTGAGCATCAGTTAATGGTTCCCTTGGAGTTGTCCTTCTAAACATGGGGAGGGGTGAGATAGGAGTGTCATCGGTGGACTCACTATCTAATAAGGATGAGGCTGGATCGTCCTTCTTTCCAATGAAGATAATTGCCCATTCTTTGTCACCAAACTTTGGGTTAGCCTTGGTCACCCTCGTCTTGAAGCATCATGGAATGGCAAACACCCTTGGTTTAGTAACCAGTTGAGCTTTCTTTGCCTTCTTATGAGCATGGGCATCAGGAGTAGGAGTTTTCCTCTTTTGTAGGATCACTCACACAAAACTTTCATTGTCTTCATCAGTCTCACTTAGGTCTTTCAACCTTTGTGCAATTGAGGTCACTGCTGGTGAACAAGCTAGAGTGAACGCAATAGACTCATGCCTTCTCTTAGTATTATGCTCCTTGGCCAAAAGCTCTTCTTCTTCTTCTTCTTCATCTCTTTGTGACTATTTTTTTTATTTTCTTCTTCTTCTTTTGGTGATAAACCATGATCTTCTAAATTTTTCTTGAAATGTCAAAGCTATTCAGATCTAGGTCTTCATCAACAATGGCCTTGGCCAGCCTTTTCCATTTTCTTTTGCAGATGGTGTCCACGTCCACTTCTGAAGCCTCCTTTGAGCTTTGTTCTAAAGCCACCTTCATAGCTTTTGGGTTAGTCTTGCTAAACTTATGTTGTTTAGCAACCACTAAATCCTTAACTATCAAGGTGTGCTTAGAATCCTCGTCCATCTTGTTGAACACGTGATATACACCTTGATCCCATAGGAGCTTGTTAATGACAATTGCATAGTAGATGTTGTCCATACCACCTAAGCCCCTGAGGTTCCTTAGCAAGTTGATGTAAATTGTGTATGGAAGGTCAAACGGAAGACTCTCCATCAAGTGAAATAGCACGAACTTGTAGAGATAAGAGAGTGTCTTTTTGGAACCAGCTTTATGGAGCATACTCTTGTCCATAATGTTGGCCCATATCTTCCCCTTTTCGCACATCAGGTTGTATACGATCATCTTTTGGTCACTAGCCTTGTCAGCATTGTCTCTGTAGAGGGCTTTAGTGACATGGGAGTCATAGTTCTTCTTCTAGCCTTCCTGGTAAGTATTACCCTCACACAGACATCCTGTTGCCTTAGGGACGGTGTCGCAGGACAATACCACCTTCACTCCTAGAACCTTAGAGACAATAGTTTTATTGTTTATGAACTTAGCATGTCTCTACAAGGTTAAATTCAGTTCGGGGTAGATGGTTTGTGGTTTGTTAAAGAAATGTCTGGCACGACAAAACAAAAGGGTTTTATTTAGCTTTAGACCCACTTTCTCAAGCTCTTGGATATCTAAAAAGTATTCTACATGGATGGATGGCTCATTGTTTGTGTGTATGGTGGTGATTTCCATGGTTGAAATGGTTTTAGTAACATGGGTGTTTGCAAAGGCCATTTTAGAGAGATGAGAGTTGGGGTTTGAATACTCAGAGACGAAGTTAAAGTGTTTGCAGAGAGTGTAAACCCAAGAGTTTCAACATAATGAGGTTTTATAGTGGGATTTTTGGCTTTTTCAAAAACAATCATTAGGTCCGCTTCCCAAAAGCGACTCAGAATGAAGCATTACAATGTTTATCTAAGAAAGCACTGCATTTCATATATTAGTATAAAATGCATGATATGTCGTCCATATATTAAATGTTGTGAGTGTGTGTTAAGGTCCAGTGGATGATATATCCTTGGATGCAACAATAGACGACATATAGAGATTAAGTCAGTCATTTACAAAGATCATTCCATGTTGACTTCTTAGCAGAATCAACCTTTTTTCAATTAGTGGTTTTGTAAAAATATCAGCAAGCTGGTCATCAGTGGGTACAAACTGTAAATCCACTATTTCATTTTGAACATGATCTCTTATAAAATGATGTTTAATTTCTATATGCTTTGCTCTGGAGTGCAATGTTGGATTTTTGGAAAGACTTATAACAACTCTATTGTCACAAAAGATATGGATTTTACTCTCGTAGACACTATAGTCTTTAAGCTGGTGCTTTATCCAGAGAAGTTGAGAGCGCAACAACTTGCTACTAGTATATATTCTACTTCAGCATTGGACAATGTAGTTGAGCCCTGCTTCTTGCATATCCAAGTTACTAAGTTGCCACCTATAAAGTGGCAGCTTCCACTTGCGCTTTTTCTTTCAACTTTATCACCAGCATAATCCGCATTGTAATAGCTTGTGAGTCTAAAACTTTCTGTTCATTTGAACATAATACCAAGGTTAGGGGTTCCAATAAGATATCTCAATATACCTTTAACTACAGTTCAATGAACTTCCCTTAGTTCTTTTTGAAATCTTGCACATAAGCAAACACTAAACATTATATCAAACCTAGATGCAGCGAGATAGAGTAGTGAGCCAATCATTGCTTTGTTTTAAGTCCTATCCACCTTTGTTGATTCCTCGTCCAGTCCTAGATATGTAGTGGGATGCATAGGAGTTTTTATGTCTTTTGTGTCACTCATGTTGAACTTCTTTAATAATTCTTTCACATACTTAGTCTGATGAATGTAAATGCCTTGGGGTGTTTGCTTTATTTGCAATTCAAGAAAGAATTTTAGCTCTCCAATCATGCTCATTTCGAACTCAGTCTACATTAACTTAGAAAAATCTTCACATAGCATTTCATTAGTAGCACTAAAAATGATATCATCCACATATATTGTGGAAGCAATGCCTTCCAAGGTTATTTTGATGATGGCAAAAAATCAAGAGTCAAGCAAAATCCAAAGATTCAAGAATCAAGCTTCACGTTTCAAGATTCAAGAATAATCAAGATCAAGATTCAAGAATCAAGAGAAGACTCAATCAAGATAAGTATTAAAAAGTTTTTCAAAACATTGAGTAGCACAAGAAGTTTTCACAAAATCATTACCAAAGAGTTTTACTCTCTGGTAATCGATTACGAGAAGGTAGTAATCGATTACCAGTGTTTTAAAACGTTAAGATTTCAAATTTCAAGAGTTACAACTTGTGCTTAAACATTTTCAACTTGTGTAATCGATTACACAATACTTGTAATCGATTACCAGTGTTTCCTAACGTTTTAATTTTCAAAATTCAAAATGAAGAGTCACATCTGTTGATGTGTAATCGATTACACCTTAATGGTAATCAATTACCAGTGACTGATTTCAAAAAATACATTTCCAAAAGTCACAATTCTTCAAGCGACTTGTTTCTGAAGATTCTTTCAAAAGTCATAACTTTTTTTAAATGACTAGTTTTAAAGAAATTGCCAAGAGTCACAAACTTTGACTTGAGTCATCAAGAGATTATAAATATGTGACCATAACATGAATTTAAAGATGATTGATCAATAATCCATCTTTCAATCTTCTCCCAACATCATTCAATATCTTTCAACTCTTTCTACAAAATTTTCTGATTCATTTTTTGTGACACCCTCTACCCCGACATATATATAAATAAATAAAATATATAAAAATATTGGTAACCAAATTCACACGGGTAAAAGGTTCACATTCACTTTACTATTATCAATTAAAACTTATTAAAAATATATTCGGCTCGAAACAAGGCAGTCAAAATTTACAAAAGTATTTTGTTAAATCAGTGAGATAAAATAATATTGACTAATATCATGCAATTAATATAAAACTTATGCCCCACTGTCACATCCTATCAGAGCATTGTGTCCCGACGTCCTTGCACACAAAGTTCCTTAAAGCACTTCACCTAGCCATCTGCTCCCCCGAACACAAGGTTCAAGATCATCACAGGATCCAAACACAAACAACACACATGGAGTGAGTTATCACATTCCTAACTAATAGAGAAAAATAAAACAACATATAGGTATAAATATTGTATAACAAAATACAATTTACTTGAGCATAACTCACGTTATTTCACCACACGTCTCATTCATTTTCACAACATTCGCATACTCAATAGTCAAAACACAATATCATCAAATCAATCAATATAGAACAATACACAAGCGTTATGCAGCAGATACACTAAGACTTAATCCTATATGCAATGTGGTACCATGTCAGTGAAAAACCTCGTCGGGTGCCTAGGAGTACATGACAAGACAAACCACACACTAGCAAGTCAAGTCACTCTCACTAGGTAATATCATAGGGAGACTAATCAGGGTCACATTGTTTTGCGAGAATGCTCCAACCATATGGGATCAACATAGGCTTAAAGAAGCACTCAAACCGGGTGACCCCCAAGGCCTACACTCTGAAGAGTCCGTCAAGGCCTCTCCCTCCTGATTCAGGTCCAACACAGAAAACATTTTAGCACGCAGACTCTATCTATTAATTGTACAAAACACACGACTCCTCAATTGTTTTCAAAATAGTTTTAACTCGCCGCCTTTAAAGAGTCTTAGCAATAACTCATCACCCTTAAAGGGTCTTATAATTAACTCACCGCCCTTAAAGGATCTTATAATTAACTCACCATCCTTAAAGGGTCTTAAAGTCGTGTGATTGTACAATCCACAATTTACAACTCAATGCACACAACATCTCAATCACGTGCATACTCAGTTTATCACATACACTCGATCTCAATAACAATGGTATAATCTCAAAATAGCATGTTATCACACCTCATGGATCATATTCACTTTACCTATGAACTATGCAATACACACAACTACTCAATTATTTTCAAAATCATTTTAACTCGTCGCGCTTGTGATTAAACTCATCGGGTTCCCACAATGGATTCCATCACAATACTCGTCGCGTAAAACTCGTCGCCCTTAAAGGGTCTTACAATTGTGTGATTGCACAATTCATAACTCACAACACAATACACATCTCAATATACATGTATTCCGTCATTCATCACATGTTCAATTCACAACATACTCGCAATTTGAATCACCATTTCATATCATCAACATAATAATTTATACAAAAGACTATCACAACCTTGAGACTAAAACCCCTCAAATAATATTACACAATTATATCAAAATCATAGGTCAAAATATACAAATATTAAGAGCACAATTTATCAAGCAATTATCATTAGAATATCAATATTTTATTTATAATCATAAAGGAAAAATTGTAATTTAATAAACATCCCAAAATAAAACCCCAATTTAATTCTCTAAGCATGCCTACACATGTTCTCACTAATCCCCAATTGTGAATAACTCATCCCTTACCTCTAAGCGGACTCACGTGTCTTCTGACAGCGATAGAGACATCTCTAACAAGTTCTTGAGATTCCTCTAATTGCTCTGATAGGGTTCACAAATGTTAGAGAGAATGAGAAGGGATTGAAGCCTCCATTTGTACTATCTTCATGCGATTCCTTTTTCTCCCTCCACGAATATTATCTCGCCAATCCCAATGGTGAAAGTGTGCGCAATTGAATTTCAAACAACATATCCAAATTTGACTACAATCTAACGGTTAACAAATCCAGCATCGTATTTTTACCGAGACAATTTTGGGTTTCGGCGGGAAAATAAAAGGCTACAATGCGAAGGGTTTTCCTCTAAGCTCAGACATGATTTTAAAATTCACAATAGTGAGAATTCTCGGAATTGGGTTGCGAACCTGGTGCTTAAATTTCACAACGATCCAACGGTGAATGTGTCCGAGATCATCGTTTTTCTGAGACATGTTTGGTGGTCTGCGAGAAAAGAGAGGTTGAGAAGGGAAAACGAAATTGAGAGGCGAAGGAGGCGGCTGAGGAGTCAGTCTGAAAATTGACCTAGCATTTTTCTATTTATAGCTAGGGATATTCACGACATATTATTTACTCTATTTACTTATTTTTATTATTTTATAAAAAAAAAACTCTATTTTATTCTCCATCAAATGAATAATAAAATACTCTTTTTATTTTCTCTCAAACCATTAGTTTAATTAATAAAGTTAATTTCCCTTATTTATTTAATTATAAAACCTCATCATTTTTCTAAAACTCTATTTATTTATAAATAACAATTCTTCTTCTTTTTTAATTAACTTACGAAAAATGGGATGTTACATTTGTCTTCATCTATCTAAAAGTTTTTGTTCAACAATTTCTCTTCCGAGAAAAGTTCTTTGTTCAAAAACTTGTGCTATTCATCTTTTTCATTCTCTTCTCCCTTTGCCAAAAGAGCGAAGGACTAATTGTCTGAATTCTTTTGTGTCTCTCTTCTCCCTTACAAAAGATTCAAAGGACTAACCGCCTGAGAATTCTTTTGATTCTTCTCTTCCTCTAAAGCAAAAGATTTCAAAGGACTAACCGCCTGAGATATGTTTTGTTTCCCCTTACAAAGATTCAAAGAACTAACCGCCTAAGAATTCTTTGTCCCAACACATTGGAAGGTACATCCTTTGTGGTACAAGTAGAGGGTACATCTACTTGGGGATTGTTATACTGAGAACAAGAGAAGGTACATCTCTTATGGATCAGTTCAAGTGAAGGGTACATCCACTTGGTTTTTCGAAGAGAACAAGGGAGGGTACATCCCTTGTGGATCTTTGGCTTGTAAAGGATTTTACAAGGTTGAAAGAAATTTCAAGAATTGCAGGTTCCTTGGGGACTAGATGTAGGCACGGTTTGTGGCCGAATCAGTATAAATCTTGTGTTTGTCTTCTTCTTCCCTACACTCTTTAATTTTTGCTGTGTACTTTTAATTATCGCTTTTACTTTTGGTTAAGTTTCTATTTCGGTTCTTTACTCTCTTAAATTTGTAGTAAAAGCCTAATTGAATCTAGTAACATTAAGAAGGATTAGTTTTTAATTAGTCAAGGCTCATTAATAATTAATTCAACCCCCCCTTCTTAATTATTTCGAGGCCACTTGATCCAACATACACATGTACTAGTAAAAATTGAGAATCATAATTCTTGTGAAAGAGAAAGGTGTCAACATTTCCTTATTCAAAGCCATTTTCCAAAAGAAATGAACTTAGTTTTTCATACCAAGCTCTGAGAGTTTTCTTAAGTCTATATAAGGCTTTGTTAAGGAAAGGTTTCACTTTCAAACCCAGGAGGTTGTTCAACATAAATTTCCTTTAGGATTAAGCCATTTAAGAATGTACTTTTTTCATCCATTTGATATAGCTTCGTATTGCTATAAGCCACAAATGAAATTAAAATGTGTATTGCTTCTAAATGTGCAATAGGTACAAAGGTTTATTTATAATTTATACCTTTCTGTTGTGAGTAAGCTTTAGCAACTAACCTTGCCTTGTTTCTCACAACCTTACCATCTTCATCCAATTTGTTGTGAAAGACCCATTTTGCTTCAACTTCTATCTTTCCTTTTGGTAGTTTGACTAGCTTCCAGATATCATTCTTTTGAAACTGGTCAAGCTCTTCTTGCATCTCTTTCACCCAGTTGTCATCTTGCATGGCCTTGTCAATGTGTTTGGGTTCCATTTCACATATTAGTGTAATGTGTCCTTGTGTTCTTAGTGACAATCTTGTTTGAACATGATATGTTGGATCACCTATGTTCCGACTTTCTAGATGATTCCTTCTTATTATGCATCCAGTTGGTTCTCTTACTTTGACTTAAGCTTCTTGTTGAGTTTACGCTACTATCTCTAGATCCTGTCTGGACAAGCTAGTTGCTACATAGCTATGTTCAGTCATAAATTTGCAAAAGGCTCATCTAGCCCTGATATTTTTTATCAGGCTTATTTTCGTCAAATCTTATATGGATAGCCTCTTCAACAACTAAGGTTCTTGAATTGTACACTCTAAATGCAATTGAAGTTTAAGAGTATCCAAGAAATATCCCACAATCACTTTTTGAGTCAAATTTTCCTAAACAATCCTTCGTGTTGAGAATAAAACATTTGCATCCAATTGGATGAAAATATGATATGTTGGATTTTCGTCTCTTCCACGTGATGAGAATCCTAAAGCTGTCCAAATACAGGGACTTATGACCAGGAGTAGGACCCAATAGTCAGTGAATACTCTCCAACAAATGGTAGCAGCCATACTTGACAAAACCCAAGTGGAGAAGGGTGAAGGCCGAGAGGCACTCTCAAGAATCTTGATTACTGAAGGCTCAAACTAATTTGAAGGCCCATATTGAATAATTTTCTATTTTTTGTAATTTTAATTAAATAAATTGGTGCCTTTTCAACTGCACCTCAACTGCACTATATGTATTGAACTCATTTTGAAGGAAAGGGACTTTTGGCATTTTGAGAAAAATACGTGTGTATTTTGTGAGAGCTTCTCTCTAGGTTCCTTGTTGAACCAATCTCGGACTAATCAAGGTTGAACCCTTGTGGTGTCTACCATTGACTTATCTTCCATCTCTGGAGGTGGCGTCATCTGATTCCTTGACTTGTACCAAGCGATTTGCTCCTAATAAGGATCACATCACCACGGTTCATAGGGAATCTTTTTTAAGATAGGTCTTATATAAATTTTATTTTGAATATAACATGCAGTATTCAGTGCTAGATTAAAATAAAACATACTTTCTATAGTTATGGACGATACTTAATTTTGTAAATATCTTTAACATAATAATTTTGTCCACTTGTCAAAACTCATTAGAATATCAATAATTTATACTTGTTGTTATGCATCAAAATCTAAGGTGGATAAGACGCATGGTCGTCTAGACCTAACAAAAAATATGTAATAGAATGAAAAAGATTTTTCAATACAATCAAATCATTTAACCGATCAAGTAAAAAAGGTAGTTGCTAATAAAATCACTTGACAAGGTTGGCTCAAAAATACTAAAATTAGAAAATTACAAAGCTGAAATCAAAATTCAAAACAAATAGTGCTGCAAAACCCCCCACCCTTTACAACCAATAAATTAAGTCGAAACTCCTTACCCATCAAATGAAACCATCACTAAATCATGTAACATAAAGATAATCTACATTTGTTCATCAAATGAAAAAAACAAATGCCATAAGACATGTATAGTATAGTCCATGAACAAAATCAAATAACTCATTGAACATACCTATAAACTATAGTAATGAATTGAAAACTCAGGTTAACATGAAAATAAGTTGAAAAAAGCATTTTCATCCTCTTTAATTGCTACTAACTAACAGACATCATGATTAAACAGAACCATAACAAGCATTGTGATTGAACACAAGAATTTTTATCCTTTTCTATTTCAAATCAGCTTGCTTGAAGAAAGAGAATGTAGTAGCAGTACATATACATGTCCTTCTTGTAGTTGACACATGCTTCCAGAGAAGGAGTAGTTATCCAAAGAAGGTGCCACAACGAGACCAAGAAGCTACACCGGTGTGGAGAATGTAGAAGCATATATGATATAAAGTTTTGATGATGCCAAAGATGAGCGCGATTCAAGTCAATAATTCAGAAATGCAAGAAGAACGATGTACTTAGTTAGGATCTTAGAAAGAATTCCTTAATTGATGTTGCCCAAGTTTGGCTAAAGGAAATATTTTACAAAAGTTTTTTAAGAACAATTATCTTTTAAAAAAATATGATATTTCCTCTCTAGTAATTGATTACCAGAGGATGTAATCGATTACCAATGGCTAAATTGATTTCTGAAGCAATTTGAAAATTTCGAATTTGAATTTAAAAGCCTGTAATCGATTACACAAGGTATGTAATCGATTACCAGAAGTTTAAACTGTTTGTAATAGCTTTTAGAAATTTGAATTTAAATTTTAAAAGCATGTAATCGATTACACAAATGATGTAATCGATTACCAAACACAAAAAATTCAAATTTCAACTCTAAAGATTCACAACTCTTCAGAAACTAACTGTGTAATCGATTACCACATTTATGTAATCAATTACCAGTAAGGAATTTTTGAACATAACTCCCAAGAGTCACAACTATTCAAGAAGTTTTTGAATGGCCATCAAAGGCCTATAAATAGGTGACTTGAGATACGGAATTCCTTAGAGTTTTTCTGAACAACATTGTCTTATCCTCTCAAAACCAAATTGTCTTATCACTCTCAAAATATTCCTTGGCCAAAACACTTGAAAATTCAATAAGGAATCTTGATCGATCTTCAATTGTAATATCCTTCTCTTAAAGAGAGAATATTCTTCTTCTTCTTATTCAAAGAGATTTGTTTAAGAGACCGAGGGTCTCTTAAGTTGTAAGGATATATGAACACAAGGGAAAGGTGTCCCTGTGTGGTTCAGAGTTTGTAAAAAGTTTTTTACAAGATAGTGGGAATCTCAAGTGGGTTGCTTGGGGACTGGACGCAGGCACAGGGGGTGGCCGAACCAGTATAAAATTTGAGTTTGCATTCTCTCTTCCCTTAAACTTCTTTTATTTATTGCTATTTATCTTTTGCTTTAAAGAAGTTTATTTTTGAATTATCTTTTGAGTAATTCATATTAAAGGTGCATTGTTAATTCATAAAGAGAGTTAAATTGTAATTGGGGATAATTTTTGTATCTTAAATCAACTCCCCTTCTTAAGATAACTGAGGCCACTTGTCCAACAGAGAAGGATCAGCTTGTCAGAAGCTACCATTGTGAGAACGAATGAGAGATTGAGATGAAAGTGTATTAGGCTTTTAGGGTTAGCTTCTTCTTATCAATAAGACTATTCTAAATGTACGTGAGGCTCTGAGAAAGAAAAGAAGGAAAAAAAAACAAAGTAAAATGTCATCATTTTGGCCCATTTTTTTAACAAAAAAAAAAAAAAGAAAGGCTTTTAAAAGAGCCATTCAACTTGTCAATTTTCATAGGTTTTCCCGGTTATTAACTGTTTCGATGCTAGAATAATTTTCACTAGCTTTTGGACCAAACATGCAACCAATTCCGGGTTGAACTAGAAAGTCGGGTTCGGTTTTAAAACCTTGGCGCGCGTGCACACGCACACAAAACACAAAAGGTGTATCATATTTGATAAGTATAAAGTTTAGATGAGTTGGGTCGTGGGGGCTGACCAAGGTCAAGGCATGCCTAAAAGTTCAATGAGCACTTACAGAGGTACTTACAAATCACCCACCAACAAGGTTCTCACATTGGTAGTGGGATTCAAACGTGCGTCATTGTGGGATACGAGTTTGATCCTTACCAGTTGGACCAACCTTTGTTGGAAAAAAAAAGGTATACCATATGAGAATGAGAATGACTAACATCAACCATTAGATTAAAATGGAAGGCCTAGATTGAAATGCTTTTAATTCAAATTAAAACCTCATGTAACAATAAAATCTAAAATATTCACCAAACAAAAAATCAAAACTCTAAAAGATCTAAATTATCACATCCTAAAATATCTTAAACCCATAATCACTATCCTGACCGGCCTCCATCATGATCCCCCTCGCAACCATGCTACTCAATTTCTAGGCAAGTGTACCTAGTCTATATGTAGTAAAGAAGCGATAAGTATTGAGTACCGTATCCACAGAGACCAATGTATTACCAAAGAATTGACAAAGTTATGCTATCTAGAGTTTAAAGGAACAAGAAAAAGATAGAAAACTTATTGTTGAATTTTTTAAAATAGTTTGTGTGCAAACAAGGTTACGAGGTAATTTGAAATTAAAAGGTGTTGTTGGATTCAAACTTCATAAAAGATTCATATCATGTGATCAAAATCTCAAATCATATTCTCAATCTTAACACAAACTAAATTCATCAAAGCTAATCAATTCTTAAATCCTCAGGTAATCTAATCTAGAAATTAGATACACAAAGGGGATTCTTAAACAATCAAGCCCTAAATTTATTCCTAAAATTAAGATTTAACACATTCCTACTCCAAATCTAGAATCAAATATTTTTTCCAACACAATTAATTCAATAGAGCAAGGTTGATCAGGTTAAGGCATAAATTTAAGCAAGGAAGAAGAATAGAATGCATTAAAATGAGAATAAATAAGAATATATAACACTAGTTAACCTTAGTATTCAACCTTTATAGGATAGTGGGCTCAAGCATGTGTTCGATTTGGACTACAAAACTTAGTGAAAATATAATTCTAATGAGTGTAAGTTTGTTCAAAAGGCATTTGACAAAAACAATGCATTCGATGGGGGATGTTTTACGAAAAACATCATACACTTAACTTTTTAAAGAAAAAAAAACCTTGGATGAAAGTTTAGTTTAGTGTGTTTGGCACTAGCTATTAAAAATGAGTTTTTGCATCTAAGGTAATAATGAATATACCTATAAAGCTTTTGATGCAATCCTACCTCCCAAGGGTATTGGATAGAAGACTCCAAGAAGATTAGGCTAGAGCGGCTAAAGAAGGCCCTGGGGTTCTCATGAACCTCATGGTAGATTTCTGAGCCCATGGGCCAAGGTTGGATCTACTCTTCTTTGTAAATATTAGAATAAGTTTTCCTTCTTTTGGGCCTTGTATTTTAGTCATTGTAGTAGTATAGGGTTTTAGCCTTGTATTTAAGGGCATCTTGAGTAGTCTTTGTAGTAGGGACTTTTTTGCATTTTCATGTATTTTGGCATGGGGTGAACTTAGCTATTAGAGGGCTGTGTGTGTAGCTAAGCTCTAGCTTCTCAAGGAAGCTTTCATTTAGTTAGTGACCTAGGCTATAAATAGAAGCATGTGTAACACTTATCATAACTTTGATGAATGTGAAACGTGTGAGACACACTTCAAAGTTCAACTTCTCTCCCTCTTTTTCTCCTTCAATTTCGTTCCCCCCCCCCTCTCTCTCTTTCATTCTCTTCCTCCATTAAAGCTTCCTCTCTAAGCTTCTTATCCAAGACACTCTCTTGGGGTGAAGCTCATCCTTCTATGGCTTATTCCCTAGTGGATGACGCCTCCTCTCACCTCTTCTCCTTTATCTTCCGTTGCAACTCTATGGTTGAAAATCACCAATGAAGGACCTCATTGAAGCTCAAAGATCCAGCCTCCATAGAAGCTTCTCAAGCAAGCTTCCATCAAGTGGTATCAGAGCACAAGAGCTTCAAGTAGGTGCTCCTTAAACCTTCATTAGTTTTCAGCTTTACCTTCTCCTCCATTGTTGTTTCTTCATTTTTCTCCATGTATCTCCTCACATGTCTTGTGCTAAATGTTGTTAACATGATTTTTTATAATTTACACCTATTAAACTTGCTATAGAAGCTAGATTTGATTTTCTATAGTTCAAATTTCTTGTTCTTGTTCTTGAATCATGAATTGTGAGTTATGTTCCTTTGAGTTTTGTTTTGCTATTTTTTGTGGCTGAAACCTAAAACATAAAATTCATACAAAAACATTAAAGTAGAAGAAAAACTCAAAAATCTAGAGTGACTTGTTCACTTATTGTAGTTTTGTCATAGAAGTCATGTCTAGTCATGAAACTTGTCACATAAGATTCCTTATGTTGTGCTTAATTTTATTTTTCTTGTTTCTTTGTCTAACTCATTTGTTCATCAGTGTATGAAATTATTTTAGCCTATTAGTTGATTTGAGTCAAATCTTTCATGTTAATTAGTCCTTAACATGTTCTTGCAAAATTCTTAAAGAGTCTTTGATTGTGAACCTTTTCTTGAACTTTTAGGTTTCCTTATGATTGTGTCTATTGTGAATTTGAGTTTTGGTGATTAAATTGCTAGCTGAAATTTTGATCCTAAGTAAATATTGAACTCCTAAAACTGTGGTAAACAAGTCTAGTGAGTTCAACATACATAGGAAGGTTGAAAGTAAGCCTAAGCCAATCAATATACCATGCTTAAAAATTTTGAAGTCTGAAATCGTTGGTGTTGGCAGTTTGAACACGCGACTTGTAAAAATTACTAAGAATTGGTCACTACAAATTTTGAGCTAAAAATTTTACTTAATTTTCTAGAAATTTGGAAACAAATTAGAAAAACAGAACCAAGTGATTTGGATAAACGAAAAAAAATAAGAAAAATCACACAAGTTGGCAAGAAAATCAGTGTCCAAGAAAAAAAGTGAAAGGGAAGTGTGCTTGTTGTTTTGGCTCAAAATTTGTTCTATAATTGGTGCCTATTTTATACCAATCTTAGTTCTAGAATTTCAATTGAAAAGTAGTGTGAAAACAAGTGCCAAAACTAGAGGTTTCTTGAGTCTATTTTTTTTAGTTTTTTTACTCTACTCTAGAGCCATTCTAGGTTTCTCTTTGAGTCTAGCTTGCTTTTATGTGATTTTCATTGCTTTAATTGTTGAATAATCCTTAAAAAATTGTCTTTTTAAAACTATATTGGTTTTTCTTTCATTTCATTTTTTGTTTTTTGGTTATTGCTTGTCTCTTTGTTTCCTTGTTTGTGAGTTGCCATATAGGGAATTGAAAAGGAGGATTGGTGTCATCCCTTGAAGAATTTGAGTCAAGAAGCAAGGGGCCAACCACCTTAAGAGCTATTGAACTAAGAAGCACTCCAAATTGAGTGAAACACTACAGAGAGAACAGCCACCAAAATTGAGGACTTTTTTGTAACTTTGTAATTGGCAATTTTCTTACCTTCATTGCTTTCAAATTTTGTAACAAAAAGGCCTTTCATTGGAAGTGTGTTGGGAGCCTCCAATAGGTTACCAAACTTCCATTTGTGTGTAATAATTTTAGGCAATTTTCCCTTAGGATAGTGAGTGTTTTGTTGGGAACCTTAGATGTGGTCATCCAAACACTCTTAGGATCCGCCTAGTTTACATTTCTTGCACTTTAATTTCTTGCTTACTTTCATAGCTTATTTTCTTTACTAGCCACGCTGAGTTTATCTTGTTATTGCATAATACTTTCTTCTTGCTTATCACTCTTATCTTGAGTTCTTTTGGAACCCTAGCTTTTACCTTTTTGCAAACCTCCAACAAGAAAGAACCACAACTTTGGAATCAACATGAGTCATCATTTATTTAGTGTTAATGGTAAGGGTAAATCTAGAGTGACTCGTTCACTTATTTTAGTTTTGGCAATCATTTCAGTGACAAATTTGTCTCTTTGTGCCATGTAGGCTATTTTATTAATGGTAACGGACAAAAGTTAATGGTCGGAAATATTTGTCACACTTTTTACACTTTTAGGGACTAAATTTTGTATTTTCATCTTTCAGAGATGCATTTGTCAACGAATTACACATCGAGGGACAAAAGTGACTATTTACCCTTTTCTTTTCTTTCTAGTTTTTCTTTGCATAACTTGAGGGAACTCAACTCATCTAAGACTCTAGATAGAGGGTCCTTATGACTAGTACCCTCACCATTAACACTAGATGAATGATGACTATGTGAATGTATGAATACATGGTTTTGATGATGCCAAAGAATAATCACACAAGGTTGCTTTCAAGATTACTTCAACAAACATTCAAAGGTTAAGCATTGCTTCAAGATTAATACAAGGTTGCTTTAACAAACATTCAAAGGTTAAGCATAGTTTATTAAGTATTCATCAATTATGTAATAAAGGCCTTTTGATATCATTTGATTCTCATATATTCCAACAAGCGGTAACATTTTCTTTTAGGCCATGAAATGATACTTGAACAGTATGACATTCTCTACTCTTTTAATTCATTATAAATTTTTGAATGCTTTTCTCTTCTCTGCTCATGATTTGTTTTTAATGTTGACAAAGAGAGAGAGATAGTAAGGGTTTATGAAACAACTTTTTATATATGAAATCTATGCAATCTTCAATTGTTTCATATAAGCAATCAATGCAAAATCAAGGGGGAGTAAACTATACAAATAGATATTCTTTTGGTTTTACTCCTAACCTACAGATGGTTGTCATCATCAAAAAAAGGGGGAGAATGTGAATCATGCAGGTTATGATGATGTCAAAAAAAGAATTTGCTTGATAATGATTGTCATCATCAAAAAGGGGGGAAATTGTAGAAGCAAGCTTCATGATGAATCAAGATTGATTCAAAGAAGTTTTGATGATAACAAAGGTGATGACAAAAAGCTCAAAGGTCAAGAACACTTCATGATAACAAAGATGATGATCTCAAGAATCAAAGAATGAGTTCAAGATTGAATCAAGAACACTTCAAAGTTCAAGAGGAAATTTGATTTCAAGAATCAAGTTTCAAGATCGAGGTTCCAAGAATCAAGATCAAGATTCAAGACTCAAGATTCAAGAATCAAGAGAAGACTCAATCAAGATAAGTATTAAAAAGTTTTTTCAAAAACTGAATAGTACATGGATTTTTCTCAAAACCTTTTACCAAAGAGTTTTTACTCTCTATTAATCGATTACCAGATTATTGTAATCGATTACCAGTAGCAAAATGGTTTTCAAAAAGCTTTCAACTAAATTTACAACGTTCCAATTGATTTCAAAATGTTGTAATCGATTGCAATGTTTTGGTAATTGATTACCAGTGCGTTTGAACGTTGAAATTCAAATTCAAATGTGAAGAGTCACATCCTTTCACAAAAAGCTTTGTGTAATCGATTACACTGTGATAGTTTCTGAACAAATCAAAAGATGTAACTCTTCAAATGGTTTTTAAATTTTTCAAATTGGTTTTAAGTTTTTCTAAAGGTCATAACTCTTCTAATGGTTCTCTTGACCAGACATGAAGAGTCTATAAACGCAAGGCTTTGTTTTGCATTTCCGACATCGATCTATACATCTATCTTTTCAATTCATTCTTTAGACAACAAACTTTTGCCAATTGATTTCTGAATCTCTTTGAACTTCTTCTTCTTCCTTTTGCCAAAAGCTTCCCAAAGTTTTCTAGTTTTCCAAACCTTGAAAATTGTGCTATTCATCTTTTTCATTCCCTTCTCCCTTTGCCAAAAATAATTCACCAAGGACTAACCGCCTGAATTCTTTTTGTGTCTCTCTTCTCCCTTTCCCAAAAGAACGAAGGACTAACAGCTTGAATTCTTTTGTGTCTCCCTTCTCCCTTGTCAAAGAATTCAAAACGACACAGTCTGAGAATTCTTTTGATTCTTCCCTTTCCCATATACAAAATATTTCAAAGGACTAACCGCCTGAGAATTCTTTTGTATCCCCATTCACAAAGTTTCAAAGGTTTAACCGCCTGAGAACTTTGTCTTAACACATTGGAGGGTACATCCTTTGTGGTAGAAGTAGAGGGTACATCTACTTGGGTTGTTGTAACTGAGAACAAGAGAGGGTACATCTCTTGTGGATCAGTTCTAGTGAAGGATACATCCACTAGGTTGTTGAAAGAGAACAAGGGAGGGTACATCCCTTGTGGATCTTTTCTTGTAAAGGAATTTTACAAGGTTGGAAAAGAAATCTCAAGGACCACAGGTCGCTTGGGGACTGAATGTAGGCACAGGTTGTTGCCGAACCAGTATAAAAACTCTTATGTGTTTGTCTCCTTCTTCCCTACTCTTTTAATTTCCGCCGTGCACTTTATTTCCCTCTTTTACTTTTGGTTAAGTTTCTTTTTTGTTCTTCATTTACTTAACAACATAGCAAAAGCCTTAGAAGAGTAAATTTTTAATTAGTAAAGGTTTAGGAATAATTAATTCAACCCCCTCTTCTTAATTATTCTGAGGTCACTCGATCCAACAGAAATGTGAATCATGCAGGTTTCAGGTTTTGATGATGCCAGAAAAAATTCACTTGATAATTATTGTCATCATCAAAAAGGGGGAGAATTTGAATGTATGAATACATGGTTTTGATGATGCCAAAGAATAATCACACAAGGTTGCTTTCAAGATTACTTTAATAAACATTCAAAGGTTAAGCATTGCTTCAAGATTAATACAAGGTTGCTTCAACAAACAAGCATTGCTTCAAGATTAATTCAAGATCAAGTTATTGCCTGAAAACAAGTGTTTCCAAGAGATCAAGGCTCTGGTAATCGATTACCAGGCAGTGTAATCAATTACCAGAAGACAATTTTGAAAAACAGCTTTTAAAAAATGTTTTGAATTTGAATTTTGAATCATCTAATCGATTACCAACAACGGCACTTTAGAAAACACTTTGAAAAGACATGACCCTATAAACTACAACTGCGTAATTGATTACCAGAAACCTGTAATCGATTACCAGTGAAGAATTTCAGAAAAAGTTTTTTGAAAAGGCACGAAGGGCCAATATATATGTCTGTCTGACTTCGAAAAGCAAGAGAGATATATTCTAAGAGAACTTCATTGCCAAATGCTTTCTCAACAACTCTTGGGCAAACACTTGCAAATCTATTGAGAATTCATCCAGGAACTTCAAATTGTATTATCATCTCTAAAAGAAAGAAATTCATCTAGGAACTTCAATTTGTATCATTAACTCTAAAGGAGAGAAATTTTTATGTTCATCTCAAAAAGTCAGTTGTAATCAAGAGACAGGTTGTCTCTTGGATTGTGAGAATTGTAATCAAGAAACTGGTTGTCTCTTGAAGAATCTTGAACACAAGGGTGAATGATCCCAAGGTGTGTTTAGAGTCTGTAAAGGATTTACAGAGATAATGAAAATCTCAAGTGGGTTGCTTAAGGACTGGACGTAGGCACGGGAAGTGGCCAAACCAGTATAAATCGAGTTTGTATTTCTCTCTTCTCTTATCTCATTTATTTTATTGCAATCAATTTTGTCTTACATGTTTAAAGAACATTATTAAATTGATTGTTACTTCTTCTTCTGCATTCTAAGCCTATCATTTAAAAAGAGGGTTAAAAGTTTGTTAGTGGGAATTCTGTAAGACTTAATTCACCCCACTCCCTTCTTAAGTGATTGAGGCCACTTGTCCAACAGATTCATGTTGGTTCCTAAGTTGTGGTTCTTTCTTGTTGAGGGTTTGCAAAAGGTAAAAGCTAGGGTTCAAAACAACTAAAGATAAGCGTGATAAGCAAGAAGAAAGTATTATGTAATAACAAGATAAACTAGGCGTGACTAGTAAAGAAAATAAGCTATGAAAGCAAGCAAGAAATTAAAGTGCAAGAAATGTAAACTAGACGGATCCTAAGAGTGTTTGGATGACCATTTAAGGTTCCCAATAAAACACTCACTATCCTAAGGGAAAATTGCCCAAAATTATTACACACAAATGGAAGTTTGGTAACCTATTGGAGGCTCCCAACATACTTCCAATGAAAGGCCTTTTTGTTACAAAATTTGAAAGCAATGAAGGTAAGTAAATTGTCAATTATAAAATTACAAAAAGGTCCTCAACTTTGGTGGTTGTTCTCTCTTTGGTGATTCATTCAATTTGGAGTGTTTCTTAGTCCAATAGCTCTTAAGGTGGTTGGCCCCTTGCTTCTTGACTCAAATTCTTCAAGGGATAGCACCAATCCATCTTTCCAATTTCCTATATGGCAACTCACAAACAAGGAAACAAAGAGACAGACAATAACAAAAGACCAAAAAAATGAAATGAAAGCGAAACCAATAGAGTTTTAACAAGACAAAAGTTCAAGGATTATTCAACAATTAAAGCAATGAAAAGCACATAAAAGCAAGCTAGGGCTCAAAGAGAAACCTAGAATAGCTTTAGAGTAGAGTAGAAAAACTAAAAAAAAAAGACTCAAGAAACCTCTAGTTTTGGCACTTGTTTTCACACTACTTTTCAATTGAAATATCAGAACTAAGATTGGTGCAAAATAGGCACCAATTATAGAAAACATTTTGAGCCAAAACAACAAGCACACTTCCCTTTCACATTTTTTTTCCTGGACACTGATTTTCCTACCAACTTGTGTGATTTTTCTTATTTTTCATTTTATCCAAATCACTTTTTTCTTTTTTTTTCTAATTTTTTTCCCAATGTCTAGAAAATTCAGTAAAAATTTCAGTTCCAAATTCGCAGTGACTAATTCCCAATAATTTTTACAAGTTCATATGTTCAAGCTGCCAGCACCAGCGATTTCAGACTTTAAATTTTTTAGCATGGTATATTGATTGTCTTAGGCTTACTTTCAAACTTCCTATGTATGTTGAACTCACTAGACTTGTTTACCACACTTTTAGGAGTTGAATATTCACTTAGGATCAAAATTTCAACCAGCAATTCAATCACCAAAACTCAAATTCACAATAGACACAATCATAAGGAAACCTAAAAGTTCAAGAAAAGTTAAAGTCCTTAAAATTTTCTATAACACTCTTATTTCTATAAAGGAGTTATCATAATTTAATTAATTAAAATACACAAAATAATATATAATTCTCTAAAAATATGATATCCAATTGCATTTATTACATTGATAAGTAAATAACTACTCAAAAATACATTGTCATTTTTTTCAAAATATAAAGAAATATTGCTAATGTTAATAAACACTAGTCAAATATGACATAAGAATATAACAACACTCCAAAATAAAACCTCTAACTAGTCAACGACATATTATTCATGTAAAGTCATAAAATAAACCATTTGATGAGGATAATTCAAGTAATTACAGACCACCATAAAATGTATTGGAAGAGAGAAGATAAAAGATATTATATCCAAAAGAAACTATGCTAGATCTACCCACCATGTACATGTCAGAAATTAGAAATCTAGTCCTAAGGATGAAATCCTACTCACTACCCATCATGCAGCAAGATCTAAGAAGAATCTTCATCGATCCCTGGGGTCTCTCTAGCGTCGCTTGCATCCTTAGAAGGATCATCCTCCTTGTCATTGGCACCATCAACATAGTCCTCCAAGACAAATGACCAATCAATCAAATGTTCGGACAAAAGGAATCGTGTCTGTGAAACTAGATTGTATGACGGATCTACTAACAAGGGAATCTCATTGTTGAGAGATGACAGAACATACTCCCTCACAATTGGCTGAGCAAATATCTCCTCGATCATCATCACGATATCAGCCATAGACAATGCCGATGATGAAGAGCGGGAAGGTGAAGAAAATGGAGTCGACGAAACACACATGTAACCGAGCATTGGATATTGAGTAAGCACTAGAGGTAAATCAAAATAAAATGGTGAAATGTATGGTTCCCTGACCGCTGGTGAGAGACCAAATCTAACATTATCGACAAAATTATCCTCCTTAAACCATGGATCATGGTTCCACTGGCCATCCAGTGGGCAGATCAACATCCTAAACGTTAGTCTCCATTCGTTTGCCATCGTCCTCTAAAAAAAAGGTGTATGGGTGAGTTTTCTACTCCCCCATCATACCACAAGAAAAAGGACCAAAGTCAACAATCACAAACACATTACACAATTCACATAATCAACCCTATGGTCCGACTACACATATGTGCTCTCCTAGCCCTAATCTTTGGCTATATGGTTGTTCCACTATTTGGACATGACCACCTTATTGGCATGCTGCCATGGTGGTCTTATATCTTTCATTTATCTTTTTGGGTGATGTCATGGGAGTACATATTCTTACCCTGGTACTACAGGCGGTTACATTCACCATAACTTGGTTATTTTTCTCAGTGATTGTTGTGATTGCCAAGTCGACTACGTGGGTCCCCCCCATCCTCATTAAGGTATCACAACTTGACACCATTTTTTATCCTCAAGGACCATCCTGGTCCTTACCTCAATACCCCAGGTACCAATTATAGCCACCCACTCACTTATAGTAGGTCCAAGCGCTCTTTTACCGTCACTCCTCACTAGGATTGCATTTAGGGATGCCTTCTCTTCACGAACATTTCTAGTGAGTTCAAAGAATAGTATAGTGACATGGTTACCAAGGCATAGGCCTTAGGCCCTTTCAGCTTGAAGCTCCCGTTAGTGGCTTTCCCATCCAACTTAATCATCATAAAGACAATTGTCACATCGCCCTCGTCAGGCACATTCCCATGGGATACATGCCATTTAGACCATAATTTTACGCACAAAAAAGAAATGCTATCTCTATGCATCGTCGTACACCATCATCTTTCATCTTAGGCTGAGAATTGAGTTCTTCCATAGTCAGTGTCCACAGGTGATCTATATCCCACTGGTATTGTAATGAGATTGGTTACATAAGTTGTCATAATATCCATCAACCACACCCAGTAATGATTTCAATCATCACTTGTCTCATCACACACAATTTTACTTCAAGTGCACAATCATTGTTCAAAGCATCACATAGAGTACTTAATGTCTTCGTGCTTCCTACCACACAACCATCACATCAATATGTCATTCAAGTCTTATGAGATTATTCACTCCACTCCAAGTACCTTATTCTCATAATACTAATATTAATAAACAAGGGATCTTATTGTATCATCATTATGCCTCTACATTTACACATATTCGGAATTGCTTCCATATTGCTTCCACTTTAGTCTTCGATATTAACTTCGCTTGCTTTAAGTTTGGTTTCCACTAGTCTTAGTGATGCCCTCACTCCTTAGTTGTTATAACACCTTTTGCATGATCTTACTTGGTTTCCAAACTAGGTTATTTGGTCTTCGTTGTCCTTTCAATGATCGCTTCTACTTAACTACAATATTGCTTCTTAAAAAATAGCTACCGATTTCCTTTCCCATAACTTTCCTTAGTCACACTCTTCTTTTATTTAATGTTTAAGGGTTGGGTCTCAACCCTCAAGTTCCATCATACTGCATACGCCATATAGAATCAATATTGAATATAGCAATATACATAATAGTCTTGCATAGTGGCCTTTGCCTTCCCAATACAAACATGGAATATGTCATACAACATCCATGTTAGAATCATTTAATTCATCTCATAATAACACTAGAATCATAAGATAACATCATAATATTCAGATGATTAATACACCATACCTTAGAATTATACAATAAAGTATTTGTCTCTATTCCACTTATCATACATGCAATATGTCATATTTCCACACAATGGAATCATAAGACTAATCACCATATTATTCATAGAACATGCACCACATCATGTTTCCACAATTACAAGACCACAAAGGTTCATTTATTAATTCATATTTCTACTACAAGTCATAAGTTATAGAGTCAAGTACTTCAAGTAATAAATAATCATTTATCATCAACCATAATTTATCATTCTTTTTCATAAAATTCCATAATGACTTTTATTCATAGTTTCAATGTCCCTTAACCTTAATCAACAAGTATTATGGATCTAAATCATAGAATAGCATCACAATGCACCAATAAAATTATAATTAATTAGAATTAAATCAATAACACCATATATCCTGTTTTCTCATAGCTTAGCACTCTGTTCTATAAAATCAATAACTTCTTCATTTCTTAGTGGAATCTTACGAAATTTATCAACATAGAATGTATTTAAGTTCATTTTCAAAATTGGGCTCACACATCACCATACGATAACCACACAGAGAGAACTAATCATTTTACCAAAACATGTTTCAATAGAAAAATAACAAAGTCTCCTGCATATGCTTCCTTTTACTTAAATTAGTTTCCCAACTTACTCAATGAAATAAAATATGAGTGACCCCAACTTTTAAATCTTATGATGTCTATTGTTTTGTATACATGTCCACCACATTCATATATCATTTCCTGATTGCTCCCAGTTTATCAATTAAGCAGCAAAGGTCATAAAAGAGCATTCAACCCAAGGGTTATTTTAAACAATTTATAGTAAATTCATTTCTTATTCAAAATTTACGTTTCGTACATGAAAACATAAGCCACAAATGTCTACTTTCAAAATATAATTTTATTTTTATCATATGAGAACCCTAAAATTTTTAGCATCCATTTTCGTGCAATACATCAACGCA